>NW_011887854.1:99895-107146 GCF_000806365.1 Fopius arisanus
AGACCGACGCATCTTTCTTGCTCGTTTCCACCTTCTTTGCACACCCTTTGCCATCCCTCTCATCCCCTTCCAGCATTGGGTGCTTTATGAATTGTCTGGGTGAAGTTATAGCCGCCCCAGGAACCGTAAACTGCCGGGAGCACCTCCACCAGGTCTCGCACGGCTGTCAGTGACGTGGCACTACATCCTTTGCAAGGTCTTGCTCATTCTCTTCTGCTCTTTCGCACACTACTTGCCTTTACGATATTTCTAAAAGCTCGTACTGTAAGTGCAAGTTTCCGTTTTATTCTCGGGGGCTGCTTTTTTTTTTTCAACCCCATCTCTCCCTTTTTTTCTGTCGTCTTTCGTGGGTCGCGGTCTTTCATATTTGCGTGGGGGAATCCTCACCGAGTTTTGCCGCACTGGGGGAATGAACTCCATAATTATTTCTCTCTAATTACGGATTCAATCGTTTTTTAATTAATGGGTCTGTTTTTACTCGGAATGTTTTTTTCTTTTAATGTGAATTTAGTTGATTTTGATGGAAACTTGAAAATACCTGATATTTGTTTTTTTCACCTCAATTTTAAAGTCATCGTTGGAAAAAATAAGAATAGCAGTGAAAAATAAAATGCTCTCAACTAGTTTTCCACCAACTTCAGCTCTCAATTTCTCCGATTCTTTTCATTCACATACATCCGCACATAAGTACAAACCTCGACAGAATGAAATATGCGAATGCTCCAAGAAATAGGAAATGTGTATAGTCTTATTATGCAAAGTGGATCGATCGTAGAGGGAGTACCGAGGAATTGTAGAAACGAGGGAATAATGAAAAAAAAAGGAAAGAGGTTGAGAAAAAATAAATAAAAGGAAAAACGCCCGAGGCCAGAGAGCACTAGGCTCGATCCCGATGCACATTGATCCCTGGGTAGAACCATCTCAACTCGAGAATTCAAATCTCAAATAAAATAGAGCCCGCATATTTTCCACTCAGGGAAAATCTGTAAAAAAATAGTTGACCCAGTGGGGAAAACATAAAGTTTCAATTTGCCAGATAGTTCCAAAGGTCTCGAATGTTTTTCAACCCATTGGCCTCCTTTTTTTTAATGGCAATTCAAGTCATTCGTTAGCAACTCTTTTTGCGGCAATTCCGCATTCCTCCGTGTCTTTTTTTGATATCTCGAGGTGATAGATGATGTCCTGCCGCCTGAGTATGACCCTCATACATCAATATTAAACATTTTTTCCTGTGATCGATGGCCGGGGGATAAAATACCGTGGAAATATGAATAAATTGAAGTGAAATTTTTTATTCCTCTCAAAAATTAGCTCTTCGTACTTTATACATTTTTCAATTGATGGATTATGCATTATGTATGGGAATCGTACTTTGGTCAATTTTTTAAACAGTTGAGTTAATTTCTAGGAATTTATTTTGATAAATTGAGATGAAAATGCTAGTGGAGATTAACAGCTGTAAATTGTGTAGTGGAATTGTTGGAGAACAACAATTTCTCAAGCTCGCTGAAAATTTCATATTAACAAATACTTGATGTTGATTATTGTTTTAGGACGCCGAGGGAGATACACCTCTTCACGACGCCATCTCCAAGAAGCGGGATGATATGCTGGCGCTGTTATTGGATTATGCTGCGGACATCACCAGGACAAACAACACCGGATTCAACGCTCTCCATCACGCTGCGCTCCGCGGTAATCCAAGGTGAGTTTAATTAACAAATTTATTAATTTTCGATGTCGCAAGGACACGCGAATCCTTTTTCAAGCAGCCAAATTACAACCAATTTTGCGGTCGAATTAAATATCAATTTATCTTGAAAGCTATCAATTTAAAAAAAATATATCAAAAGACATTTCTCCTGGAAAATTCAATGAACTGCGAATCAAGTCTCTTGAGGTTGTCCCGTCCAACCAATAGTTTTCGAGATAAATCGACATTTAAGAAAATTGATAGGATTGAGTCATTGATCTTCACTACTTCGTTGGAAACTTAATTATTAAGGGAGCTACTGATTTGAGGAGGAAATATAAAGAGACCTTTTTTATTGAAAATTTAATTAGCTTCAAATAATATTTTTATACGTTTCTCCCTGGAATCGATAGTTTCTTGTATAAACCGGTGATTATGAGAAAAGGGAACTTGGGGTATTCTGTTTTTACTACTTAGCTGCTGCATTGATCCCCAAATATCAGAATCTTCATTCCCCCTTGAATATCTAGGAATTATTACCTGACGTAGTATTGCCGAAACAATTATTCCATGAAAAACGCGAACATAATTTTTCGTTCGGTACGAAATAAAAAATGGAATTTTTCTCCCAAGTGAATTCCATTTCCTCGTGCTTTTACAAAACTCCTAGTTGAACCGTTTATACGTTGAACAAAGGGTCTAGAGATGGTTTTTTCCCCCTTTACCTACGAAATATGAAAAGGGACGAAGGTCGAGTTTCTGAAGTTAAATGAAAGGACATCCGTGAACGTAATTTCCTGTCTTTCTCCCGGGGTACCTTTGGTTAGCTCGGGCAAGTTATACAGACTTTGAAAGCACTGAGAATTACTGTAACTGCTTTTGTTTTCACTTTCCTATCTCTCTGTTGAGCGTTATTCAGGTCTAACATTTAAATATTACCTCTGGTCTTTGATTGTAGTTGAATTCGGTGAGAACGGGTTATTACCTTTTCAGACTTGTGGGGTGTGTCTTGTTTTTCAAAAGATGCCCTCGAACCCCCAAATCAAGCAGAATATATCAACAATATATTAACAATTGGTAGACAATTGAGTAGAAATTGTCCGGGAAATTATTTTTTTATTATTAAACAATGGGCTTTACTTTTGGAGTTGAAATTCACTCTTTTTCAAAACGCATTCTTCATTCGGAAAAACAATTGCCATAAATCACGGGACAATAATCCACTAGGTAATATCGCGTAATAATATAACACTCGTGACTTGATCTTGACAATTTATTTTCACTCGGCGTTGGAGTAGCGGAGGCAATTTTCTCTTAAAACAAAATGAAAAAGAAGAAGATAAAAGATTAAAAGTAGGAAAAAAAAATGAAGAAGCACAAATGAACTTTTCAGGACAAAGAGGCATGATAAATGAGTCACGAGGTACGACAGCTTCATGAGTTGAATAATATATCAAAGATGAGGGAAGGGGGATCTTGAGACAGCTCTCAATGACCCAATTTGAATAGTTTATAATCAGATGATATTAAATATAAACGTATCCGCTAATCAAGTGACTTCTTTCAAGTCGATTTAAACTTCTGTGTGAGAATTAGGGGTTGTAATCTCGTTGAATATATCCAGCTCAGTTGCAATTTCTGCAATCAGTTGCTAATGCTCAAAAGAATGGAATAGTCGAGGCTCTTCATCGCTTATTACGATTCTCTCGTTTTTTTTTCTTTTCGCCCTCTTCCCCATTGCTTTTGTTCAATTTCATTTGATGTTCTATCATGTCCTATCTCTGTAATGCCTCCCTCAGACCCTCAATTTTACCTTTGCTAAAGATAAAATCGATACACCCGATTGATAAGAAAAGAAAAAAATGCTCGAATCTGATGACTCTTTTCCGGATAAATTTACTCACCCTCAACTCCCGGTGGTGTATTAATAATCTTCAAGATCTCTTCATGAAAATTAACGTGTTTAGACGAGCCTCAAAAATTCTCTGGAATGATAAAGTTGGTGAAAACTATCCTCGAAACTTTCCAACTCTCTTGGAAAAAAAAAAAGGGAAGGAAAAAAAAAATCTCGCAGATAATTTCGGGTGGAAAATACCGAGAGAACCCTTGACGAAAGTAAATTCTCCAAGCACGTACTGGAGTAGTGGGAGAAAGATACGACGAGCTTGTGCAAAGAGATATGTCTCATTCTGGCGCTTTTCCCTTCTTAATAAATTGTTAGAGTGGAGTTAAACTAATTAGGGTGAACACTAGTGGAATTTTAAATAAAATCACTTATTCTGGTGGATGGAGGGTATGGGCAATTCTATTGCCTTGAGGCTAAAGTAATAAGAGATTGAGGGAGTTGTGTGATTGGTCTTGCATAAAAATTACGGTTTAGTCAGGTAGATGTTCAACTTCATTAACATCAATTTTCGGTTCGCCATTTTTTTTTTGTTTTTGACGGTCTGACAATTACTTGACCCGTTCTACTTGAAATTTCACCTACGAAATTTTTTTAGTTTTCATTTTTCACCTCCGGTTTTTGATTCTTCACTCTTTCCGAATTCAATCCACTTTATCACGATTAGCCCGCATTTTTGACTCAGTCTGACCTATAATATTTGACCCACAATTTTCACCCAGAGTTCGTCAATTTATATTTGAAGATAAATTGAATTTTATTCTTCATTATCCAACAGATTAACATCTGTAGAGGGTTATTCGTCTATTTCCCTCTTCCATAAAACTTCTCTGTCCATGTTTTTTTCTTCACCCAATCGGGGTAAAATGGGTCATCTCTCTTTCAATTTCCACGTAAATTTGCCTCGGTCCCCCGTTGCAAAACTACTCAGAAACTTTTAATCCCATCAAGTTTTGAACGAGAAAAATTATCCCAGCATGAAGTACAATTTTTCTACCCTTCAACTATTAACTCCATTAACACGAGGACAGCTTAAAATACACAGGGATTCACTCCCACTCTCTCTCTCTCCCTCAACCGTGTCTCCTCCACGACATTTATATACCTCTCAGGGTTGTCACAGTTAGAGAGAGAGGAAATCCGCTCCGAGAAGTAACTGGAGACCTAAATGTTAAAATTGTAGGGGGGGTCATTCCGTTGAGACCCAAAATTTCAAAAACCCTTTCCCCCTATTTTACCCACCGGAAACGGGCAAAATTTGTACAATGCGGCCGGAAGGTTAAAATTACTTGCGCAGTTTACAGTGGTACAGTGTCAGTAAACGGACGAGGGGGCTAGAGGGTAAAAGTCCAAAAAGTAACGTGGAAATAAAGGAGTTGCTGGGGTAGGGGGGGGGGGTGGGGTGGGTTACCGAGGGGTTGAAAAATAAGAAGAGTAACAAAGTGTTAAAGTTTTAATCCACGACGAAGGAAAAGAGGCAAAGTGTAAAACTTTTGAGGAAGAAGAAAAGGCGAGAGAAAACTCGAAAAAAATAGAAGAGGGTGGAAAACAGGAGCCAAAGACTTGAGGGGGGTTGGGAAAAGGGATGACAGGGGGACGATGAGGGGGCTGCAGAGTTAGAAGAGGGGATCTGAGAAACAGGAAAGGTAGGAGGCAGGGGGACAAGAGAAAAGTCTTTGTAATCGTAGTTTTCTACTTTTTCCGGTAACTCTGAGGGGGTTTGGGGTGGAGGGAGGTTGGGGGGGGTTCAAGTCGGAGGTGCATAAGACCCCGGCGAAAAGGGGTGAGAGAGGCCAAGTATAAAACGTATATAGGAATCTTTCTCCTTCTCGCTTCTACCACCAGTGGGCGGAGTTATGGGTGTCCAACTACTCACTGCCCTACCACCCCATCTCCCCCTTCTCGCCTCCCCCTTTTCTACCCGTTCTGAACGAGTAGATAGGCTGATGCAAGCAACCCCCTTTGCCCCCCCATCCCTCCTTTTCCACCCACTCACTCTCCCCCCTTCTCGGTTCTAGAGCTGGGATTTAACGAAATTTATTACACGAATTCTCTGTAAAGGATTAACCAACATTCCTTCGTTTCTAGTCACGTTGGGCTGCATGTTATCAGTCGACTCTTACTCCTGATAAGAAATGGTTTGCTTTGGCTGCATGGGGTTGAAACGATTGCAAGGCATTGGAGGAATTTTCCCCGGGAGATAGTTCGCCTTTAAATTCTCAGAGTTGTTTTTTTTTTTTTTCATTTTTTTTTTGCGGAGAGGGGGGATTGCCTTCATTAAGGGGATGGGAATTGGCTCTTGTCTGATGAATTTGGAGATTGAAAAATTTACTGAGAGCAGATTAAATGCGAAAATAATTGACCGGCTGTAGCTGCACGCGAATTTTACGGTTTGACTCTCGTTGTTGTCCTCCGGGGGAATCATTTTTAGTTTATTCTCAATTTTGGATTGATTGATCCATCGATTTCACTCTCAATATTTATTTCTTCATCTGTCCTAACGACTGCACTAACAAAATCATTCGTGAATTTCTCATTACAATAATTCCAATTCCCCGCGGAATAGAAAATAACTGAGATATCTGACAAATCGCGAGACGGTGAAATTAATTAATTAACGTACCAAACACTCGTAAATTCGGAAGGTATTTTCGATTATTAGGAAATAGACAGTGAAGTTTAGAATTTGAAGTATTCGATTTTAACTCAATGGCACATTCCACGATTTATCGTCATTCTGGCAGGGGATGAGGAGGGGGTGGAGGCAGAGTGCGAGAAAGGGGGTAGACATTTAGTTCTCGTTGCCATCCAATTTTGTAAAATCCAATACGATCGCTTCATGCAGCTGGTGCATATGTGAATTGGGTGACCGTGTTAATACCACCGCTGAAAGTATTTCCCCTCTCTCTCTCTCTCTTCCTCTCTCCATCTCCAATGGTTAAAATTTATTCTTTCAATCGATTTGCGGTCAGTAAAATTGATCACATTCGAAATACTAGGTAATTACAAATTTAATCGGGTAGTAGTTTTTTAATGGATATCGATCGTGTGCGTTGGTGATTGAATTTTTTTTTTTTTTATCCCCCGGCTCAATGGCTGGTGTAGAGTCTACACTGTAGACATTGGGTGCAAAAATTTTTGGTGATGCCAGTTGTTTTGGTACACGAAAACTGGTTTCTCTCTCCGAGGGTAACAATACCAGAGCCTTAATCCTCTCATGGAGTACTGATTCCACTTTTCCACGTTTGTGTTTTTGGTAGGTTGGATAGAGCATACCGTTGGTTTCCTTATGAGCTCTTACACTGAGCTACGTACTCGTATTTCCCTCTCACCAAAATTGTTTCGAGTATTTCATGCATGAGAGCATTAACATGGCGTCCTCGAAGTGTTCCCCATAATTTCACTGAATTCAGTTGCACGAGAGATGGTGGGAGTTGTTGAGTTATTGCATGCGTAATCAATTTCATTAGGGGGATCATTCCCAAATCGCTGAGTCAGAATACTCGGGTGGAAATAGATGTGCCAAGAATTTGCCGTGAACCTCCCCTCGTCGTCGATCCAATAATTTTTTTTATCTGATCTCGTGATATTACACGAGACAGTGACGGTATCCGTCAAGTTTCTTTCTTCTTTTCCTCTTTTCTCCCCCTTTTCT
>NW_011887854.1:107776-139047 GCF_000806365.1 Fopius arisanus
CACGAATTGACCTATACCGTTCTACTCTCTCGAATTTAGATTTAATTTCATCAATTTGACATCGCACGACTGTTCGTCAATCCAATTAATCATATTTCAGAGAAATAGAGAGTCTCACAATATTCTTGTGAAGTCGAAGAGACACGGAGCTTTGAATTTTTCTTTCGATTCAATTCCGTTGAAATACACCATTGAGCAAAAAATATCCTCTTTCTCGCTATTTTCTTCTTTTTTTTTTCTCGCCTAGTCAGAATGATGGAGATAGTTCTTACCCAAGATGAAACCCAGAAAATTGAATGGCAGAAACCAAGAGAACAGTCGGATAAATGAGAAGAGCTGGCAATATTGAACTTGAAAATTATGAGTGGCAATCAACCGAGTGACAGTTCTACCCCGCCTTTCTCCAGAATTACCTTCACTTCATATTTCTAGTGTCGTATATCAATCAATCACACGAATTCCCATTTGAAAAAAAAAACCAGTATCACGGATAGTACCTCGGGTTGTTATATGGGTTTGCAGTTAACGGTTTCTCCTGGGAATTAACCTCTTTCTTTTCGTATAATCGATACTTCAATTCAGCTGGACTGTTTTTTACACAGCGTGTGATTCATTGAAATCAATTGTCCGTAATTCAACTCCACCAGAGTAAAAATTTATGATTTATTTTCCCCAACATCAACAACTCAACCGTAAAGTATTTTTAATTCTTTGAAATTTCTTTTCTCGCATTATTCTATTTTCTTTTTCTCTGTGTAACACACATTCAACCCACGCTCGTCCATTTTCGAGGGAAAATTGGGAGGAAAAATAGGGAGGAAAAATAGGGAGGAAAAATAGTGCCGGAGAAATATTTCTTACTCTTGGTGATAAAAAGGAGAGACGAAAAATAAATAATTTTGTCGAGCAGTTGAAGTGAAGCAATTTAATACCGTTTTCATGGAACTTTAATATAAATAGTTTGTAGTCTATTGACTACTTCACATCTGCTCTCGATGTAAAAGGATAAAAAAAAGGGGGTAGGGGGTTAAAATACTTTACGGGTGACTGGAACATTACTGGCGATTGATCGTGACCATGTTCACGCCCTTATGGTAGCATTCGGAACTACTCCAATGGACCTCGTAAATACGTTGGGTTTTAACGTTGATGGGCGAGCAATCACTGCAGATTGCGTCGGAGCAATTTTTTTTTTTTCTTTCACTGGGTCTATGTTACCTTTTTTTCACCCGCCTCGGACTTGACTATCGATTCGGGGGGACAAACATACTAATTCAACCAGAACTCGCCGAGTGATGGTTATATTTACTATGTGAAGTTGAGAGAATATCGTACTCTTTGTTTGATTTCATGTAAACTATCTCATTATTTCGGGATGAACATCGTTACGGAAGAATTTTAATGAACGTGATATTCAGTTTTGTTTGTTATCCGTGCGGGGCAACATGTCTGGGTATTTCACTGTCGGGACGAGGATAGGAATTGAATTTTAATCAAGAAAAAAAGAAGGGGATCTTAAATTTCATAAATATCCTGAAAACCTCAATATTCTTTCTTCAATTATCTTCAAAAATCCGAAATTCTGTTCCACTTCAATAAATCGTAAATATCTTTTGGAAGTATAAAATAAGATAAATCTACCGCGATGAAATTACTCAATGCCATAATTTATCAAATGACCCGTTTTAAACATCAAAAAGCCCTGGTATATACCTAATACCCCAATTAGCCCAAGAGAATGGATATGAGAATCTCGTGACTTACGACGCGTGACGTAAAAGCCCGAGATATTCAGAAAGTACAATACAAAGCAAAGCCCAGAAGCGTGAACTATCAAAGAGAAGGGAAGGAGTGGCATGGTGGTTTGTGGTAACCGGGCAATGAATTAATCGCCGTGAACAGTGCAAGTTTGGTTGAACCCCCTCGACCAAAATCTCCCCCCTCATGCCACTTCTGTACTCGGAGGACCTTCCACGGAGCTTACCTAAACCTCCTAAAAACCCTCTAAAACCCCTCTAATGCCACCAACCGCAGTCTCCCAAAACCGGTGGGTGCTCCTCTAGTTGCGAGCATCGGGTACCCAGCCAAATCACGAGTGTCCGCATTATTAGTAATCCTTCGGGGCCCTGTTTAATTGGTTGGCCCTGAATTACTACGTGTCAGTTTAGTCGTGCTCAATTGTCTCGAACACTTGATATTCTCGAATATCATTGTGCCCCTTTTGAAGGTGTCCATGAACTTCATGAGCCTCTCGCGGCGTGAATTATTTGAGACACCGGTGAAAATATGTAATTCTTGTTTTGAATATTTTTCGCTTACCAATGCCTGTCGAGGGGGTGGGGACTGGTTGGACCTCGGGATGATGCATTGCAGACGAGTTACGAAAACGTGATATTTGCATGTAAAAGATCCTGCCAGTAGTTTATATGAAAATGCAAAATGAAACGGTATTTCACATTGCATATCCTTTCTACGATCTTTTACGCTTCCACCCTCTTGTGTCAGGTTTTCAACTTGCTCAACAATTTACGTAACTCTTATTTCTCGTTGTATGTAGAGGTGGATGTAATATTGAATAGAAGCACATTCTGTCAATGAAAGGGATGAAATGAACCCCCTCCCCCACCTGTGTGGATCTTCATTTGATCTTCAATGATTTTTCCAAGTTCTCGATTGTCATTTCGATCTCGAAGGCTTCCAAAGTTCTCAGACGATCCCTTTCACCCGGATTTTGACCTACACAACCTTCATTTAACCTTTCCGAACCTTATCGTCGTTCTTTCATACTTCCAATGAGCATCTTCGATATTTATACCACCAATTCACAAAGATGGAGAGTTTAAGAATAATGGTATATTTAATGGCTCGACTGTGTGGAATATCGTTCGAGTAAACTATATAGTTACCAAAACTTTGTGACCTTCCATTACGCTGTAGTAGCACTCAGGAGTATTATGCGAGAACAATTTTGATAACACGTTTAACTAAGCGCCTAAACGGATGTAAATCTATGCAGATTGCTTGCTGACAAAAACCCAAGCGCATCTCCAGTCTCGGGGTTTTGTTCTCTCTGTCTCGGTTGACTCTCGTTCCAGATGATGGTAGAAATGAGGGGTTGGAATATGGGTAGAACGTACTGAAAGATGTATCTGCCGAGTGGTAGCTGAGACCTATCAAACTGTATATTGCTCCCGCGGGATGAATTAGACTGGTAATGGCATTCTCTCTGACGTACGATAAGTGTAACTTCTTGGATATTTGTTGAAACATTCGAGTTTCCGCGAGTTTCCAGTGGCTTACGTCGGGGGAGGGGGGTTTTATGATGGCGGATTTACTGTTGGAAAAAAATTCTGTTGACGGTAATTTGACGGTTTTGCATTTCCCTTTCTTTTTTTTTTCTGTTAGTTAGAAATTATTTACGAATGTAGGCCGATTTTTTTTTTTTTTTTTATCTGAGTCATTGGAAATATTTGCTAATCGAGGGGAGTAGTCTCGTAAAATATTCAATATGCAATTTTTACGGGTAAAAATGGCAGTCGGGGTTGGGGGGATATGTCTGTCGTAAAAATCTTGATTAAAATTTTAAGTGGAATTCTTGGTGTCATCTAGTTTTTTTAGGAGTTCTTTTAGTGGTATCACTGGTAAATATGAATATCATGAATAAGTATGGGAGTGTCTGGTGGTGATTTCACGGTTTAACCTATGCAAATGAATTTTTATTTCCGACTTTTTTGGCTGAAATTTGTTTTACCGCATTTTAGTTAAATTCATTTATTTTCCACAATCATATTTAGTATTGATACAATTTTATATGATTTTTATCAATTATTTATGGTCGCATCGATGCAAATTGTTTAGCCGAAAAAGTCGGGATGAAATTGATGCAACAATTTCTTTCGCTCGGTATGATTTTCCATGAATTTTGCCAAATGCTCGGTCCCTCAATAGCCAGAGAAATGCGCGATTCGCTGGCACCGAACGCATTCTTTCCTTCAATTTTCCTTTATCGATCCGAGGGAATGACTATGACCCAGAAGACATAGCCTGAGAACAAAAAAAGGAGAGAAAAATAGAAAGAAAAAAAAAACGATTTTTTACACACCAAGTTTATTTGTACCGCGGGTTAATGATACATTCTCACATTGATTATCACAATTCTCCATCAGTCAACTTGATATTCCCTTTGGTATGGATGAAAATTTCATTAAGGGGATAATTTAACCTTATTTCATCGCTAATATAACATCAAGCGAGTTGAAGTGGAACCTCTTGAAGAAATGAGACTTCCGGAGGTACATCTCAAGCATTTTGCCTTGATGAATCCAAATTAGCTGTTACCTAGCCAGCCTTGTCCAAGTAGACCCTCGGATTTACGTGAGAGGATAAAGAAAAATATATATATATAAAATAATTCGGCGAGCCACTCGTTTCTCAACATTTTCATCATTAATTTGTATTTCATTCTGTACGCTAACTCATTTTATCTCAGCTTGATTGATTACTGCCCTCGTACATTGTGCGTAGGTGAATTGAAGGAATTAATCGACTTTTGTTGAATAGAGGGTACAGTGGAAATAGTGGAATAATGGAGTTGTGGAGATAACGAGGGAGTGGAAATACACAATACGTGGTAAACTTGAGGCGGACGATGAAATATAACCGCTCCTTTCGCTTTGTGGAGGGATAGGATTGTTGCGATTGATCGTGGATTGAGGATTTAAGGGGTGAGATTGGGTCTGGAAAGGAGCTTAAACCGATAGAAATTTTGTATTTACGATGTGCTTCGCGGAGTATATCGTGGGGAGATGATAATTCAGTGGGAAGGGAAAGCAATCCGTTGTAATAATGATATTCCCATTGTTATTTCATTCTCGGATCGATTCACGCCATTTGGCCATCTATTTTCACCCATTCAACTTGATTCTTCCTCCAAACCCACGAGATTTCGCCTTAAATCAATTACTGATCCATTAACATCGTTTGACCCATCATTTTAACCCGAAATTTAACCCGCGGTTTCACCCACATCTTTTCCCATGACAGGATACACTTCAAGTTCGATTTAATTTTATTAATTCCGTAATTCATCCTTAATTTTAACTAACATTCTTGTAATTCAATTCAACTCCAATTGAATTCCATTCATTTGACGATTGACCCCTGATTTTGACCCACACAACCCATTAACATTAAAAATGCCGATAAAACATTGAAAAAAAATTGATAGAATCGCCGAAAAATATGTCGTTGAATTTATTGATGATTTTCCACATCTGACATAAGTAAATTCATCTCAAAGGGAAAGTTGCAAAAGGATATTATACCCATTCTGGAATTTTCATTTCCCCTCATTGCTTTATGCCATATCCCCAAGCGACGTACGCAACTATAGGGGTCTGAGGGGATGGGAATTGGGGCTTGTTATTTGTTTTATGGTCTACGATCTTATACGATGTGAACACTTGCGGAACTCGTTTTCCTCGTGCGCTAATATACCAAACTTTTGCGCGAAACTACACTCTCTTTTCTACCACCCCCTTGCCCCCTCATACTCAGATGTTTGTGTGCGTCGTTCACAAGCCGTGAAGCCATGGCCTGTTGTTATTTTCCATGGATACAAAACTCTCTTGAAAAGCACAAGTCTTAAAAGCGCGTGAAAAATAAAACTAGAGACACACGAGAGGAGGGAAATGTCTTTTGGCGCTTTTTAAAGTACCTCCCGTTGTTCATTCGTAATTTCCGCCTTAGCGCTCAGCCGTTATATATATTTTTTTTTCTCCTCGTGTATTGTTCAGTTTATTTGTGTTTTGAGTTTTATAGGGTAGAAAGGGCGGATGGAAGAGCGAGTGTAAATATTTATTGCGTTGAAATATCGGATAGAAATCTATTGGGATTTTCGCATGATTCAGTTTGCGTTGTTGATTGGATGAATGGTGTATTGCTGTTTCACGTTTGATTTCATTGTTTATTATTTTTTTCATTTTTTTTTTTCATTATGAAAATTTTACATTTGGGGTATAAACCAATAGTCGTGGCAAGTTGGTGCGCCATTTGGATGGACTATTCCAGATATGTGCGAGGTATCATAATAGCTATCGTATTGTGGTTCAGTGATGTACTGATTCTGGACCACTGCTCTCTCGTACTTCTCTAAATGCTAATGGCTGGGTTGAATAATAATACTCGGACGTTACCAATTGTCATTATGAGATTACGTGAATTAGGTGGGCATTTGGTGCATTGAGTGACGTGCAATTAACGGAAATTTTGCATTCTTGGGTTGTGAGGGGTGAAAATTCATCGAGTCAATGATATTGCGATTAATTTCATTATCAAACACGCCACATTCGTGGAATATTCAATTCTTCGGGACTCACTGGTGAATGACGATTTATTAAATAATCTAATTTGTCATTAAATTGATAATTTATTAGAAAAGAAGATCATATCGAGTCAATCTGTCTCTCCCTCACCAGTGGTTTATTCATATTTTAATAACCCCCATAACCGTAGAAATGAATTGTTCATAAAAAAATATCAGCGTGTCTCATCAGTATGATACATCTACAATAACACATCACAATCGTTGGAATGGGAAAATTGGGAGTGGGATGTTGTGCTGCTGTTAGAATTGGACACTTGAAATGGGAAATAGCCAAGATCGTGTTATGCATACTGAGTACATACGGAGGCTCATTGTGATGCATAGCTTGAGGGAAAAATTGATTTATAGGTTAAAATAATGCCAAATCCTTGACGATGAATAGATACAACTGAAAAGATGTTTCACAATCATTTCCCCCAAATCCTCACATTTATCTCCAATAATTTTACTATTGTATCTAATAACTGAATTTGTTTCTGTTTCAGGTATGTAAACACTTTGTTACATCTTCCCCTTATCGCTTTTATGAGTCCCCAAACGATGCATAATTACTCGAGATAAGAGGAGCGCTGCGTCTTGCTCAACAGTTCATTTAACGAGAATAACAGGTATTTTATAATTTACAAGCAAATACCTATCGTTCCACTGAAATTTCTCGTTTAACGAGAATGATGTCATCATTTTTGACATGTTGGAAAATTAATTGCGAATGAAAAGGCGCGACAATTAATTAAGACGATCATTATTTCGTAATGAATAATGATTGCAATTGACTGCTATTGAAACTTTCCGCTATATTACCGTCTCGTTGCTGTCATTATCTGAAAATGTTATATTTTCATCGATTTCTCCGGTCGTTTGAGGGTTTTCTCCTTCAATTTCCATGGGTCATGCTCTTCATTAATTAAAATCATTGATAAAATGGTATTTAACTCTCGAAATGCTGACATATCTCTGAAAATGGTACGTCTATCCGAGTCATCGAGACTTGAAGCTTTAGAAAAAAATAAAAAAGGGAGTGCCAACTCATTTGAATTTTCCATTTGTTGAAGTGCTCGATATGAAATATCCTCCGAATGTAATTCACTCTCGTTTCCACGCGACAGCATTTTCTCACATGATATTCACACCAAGTGCTCAGTGAAATCTCCAATTGATTGATTCACCTTGTCAGTCCGCAGTATCACCCAAATAATGCGCATTAATTGCATTCAACATCAGCAATTAATTGTCCATTGATCTGACTCGTTAGTTGCGGTGAAAAAAATCACAACACGACGTACAGTGCGCTCGACAAATTATATCGATCTCTCAATGGAATTAAGACGTGAGCTTTACACGGGATAGAGTAAAAAAAAATGGAAGAATAAAAAAACCGATGGAGACAGTCTCACTTACGGTATCGAAGGCTAGAGAACTATCTCACTCATTCTATTTGGCATTTTCACAATAGATTTTCCAGATAGAGATCCTTCTTTGTCGCGGTCTGTAGGAGTGTCCCGTCGATAGATTTATCGTGGTTTTCTTGCTGGGCTAAAGTTGCCCCACCCTCTACCTTTCGTTTGTGGTTATCTGCAATCTATACCCTCTCCTCTCTTGTCCTCCCAAACTCACACAGTATTCGTTTTCCGCTCAAACCCTATTCTACCAAAATCCAGGGGGCTTTAACCCCTCTCCCTCCCCTTAAAACTCCTTTAAGAGATCTATAGAATTGACAACTCGCTGCTTTTCTGTCTCCAAGTACTTTTCTTTTCCTCGTGAGGATCTTTTTCTTCAGATATCCACCAACATTCGCATTTATCTTTCCTAGCGATCTGACTTCTTTCAAGTGTTGGCAGGACTTTTTCCGGGCATCTTCATAGGGAAATTGCGCTGATTAAGAGGTAATTGGGTCACCTAATTAGACCGATGGTTCAGTAAATGAAAAACAATTGGCTATTTTGGGGATTAAAATCTTGAAAATCTTGATAATAACGAGGAACAATTCGCGATAATGAAAATTCTCCAAGCTGTCGATAAAATTGATGTTCGCCTTTGGGAAAATTCAGCGCTTGGTTTATTTACCAAACTCATGCTACCCATGTGTCACATGGCAGTTTGAAATAATACCAAAACACCGTTGACTGGTTTTTGGTGGTGAATATGTACGTTAACGTAGACAGAGTGCAGGAAGTGAGTGTCTTGGTTGGGCTGCTTTATCCCACCCTGTTTCCGGTGTTATGCACCAACAGTTCAGACTGCGTTTAATCAACTGAGCATCGTCGTCCAATTGTGCGGGTGCCTGGCAGCAGCAGGAACCCCCGTCACCAACCACAACTCCCTGAGATGGATTAAACTTTTGCTGAATGTGTGTTTGAGAATTTTCGAGGGGGAAGGTGATGCATTACCAACACCCACCTGCTAGGGAATTCTATCTCATTAGAGGTTACGCATTAATGAATTGATGGAGGACAGGATGAATGTATAATTCTCTATTAATAATTCTCTTCACTTCTCGTTTCTTTTTTTTTATCACTCAATTGGGTCTAGTATGGCGTCAATTATCGAGTTAAATGTGAGGGTCAACTCGTGTGGTTCATGTTCAGGTGTTGTGGGTTAAATTTGAGGGTCAAGTCGGTGAGAGCTCGTGTAGGTCAAATGTAGGAATGGATGATAGGTTAAAATGGAGGTTAAATTCAAGGGGTTGAGTTTTTTTAATGATAAATGGGGGATTGCGAGTCATTTTGATCCTCAATATCAGGCTCGTGGAGTATCTGTCTGAATGCTCTCCCCCAATTCTCCACGAGCTGGACGTGATATACATAATAGCATTATCGATGTATTCCAATATTAATTTGATAGGCATACCAAGCTGTATTATTCAGCCCTTGTTACGCAGGAATTATCGAATACCTCTCGTGTTATACAGAATCCAACTTCTCCGATATCGCCTTTAGGGTATTATGTTCTTCCCGCCATCCCCGTCCTCATCTCGACGTTCCTGTTCGCTTTGATCATCTTATCACATTGAGTAATCAACAAACAAGATTTATATTTACCAATATTGCTTTATCTTTTATGAGTGTATGGAAATACCTTCGTCGGTTAAAATTACGGTGTATCATCAGTCGTTTTATTCAACAGCTGAAATTAGAAAACTTTCAACGAGAGTGAAAAATCAATAACTTATGATTAAATTTTCTTCCGTCCTGAATTTTCAATTTCACTTTTCCCATGGATTGAGAAAACTTCCGGTTGATTATGAGCCATTTTTTTGCGTGTCACATGTGGTCAAATATGAAGGTCAATTCGTGTGAATTATACCGTGGGTCAACTAATAATAGTAAAATGTAAAGGTCAAATAATCCCCGCGACATTAAACTCAAAATAATCGAGGTTCCATTAAATTTTTAATTGTCAGGATAAATAGAAATAACATTGGATAAAATTTTTCCTCTTTGACAACGGAAATTAAAAGTATCCAACCGACTCGGCAAAGATGGCGGATCTGTACAAACCTCGGTAGAGAAAGCATTGATATTGGATGGGGTGTGTGACTTGGACGAGTTCAATATCTGAGCACGTACCAGGGTCGATTGTTCTTATTGTAATGTATCGCACCGATTATTGAAAAGAATGTGAACAAAAGGGGGGGTGGTACGGAGGGGAATTGCGAGAGGGGGTGGTGGCATGGGGGTGGCTCGAGTGTGCGCTTGTCAGAGTTATTGGTGGCGTTTCTTCTTAACGCCTTCCAATATCAAAGTTAATATTGTCCTCCCTCTCTCTTTTATCGAGAGAAAGAGAAGCGACTCAAGGGTGGTTGGTATGATTAGATGGTGTAGAGTGGGGGGTGAGGGGGTAGGGTAGATTTTGCCTTGTTCACCCTTGCTCTCTCCAGCGTCTCCAGAGTTTTACCAAAACCAGGAAGTTTCACCGAAGTTGTTCAATATATTACCCCCGATAGTTACCGCTTTTTTCTTCTTATTCTTTTTCTCGTACCTCTTTCAAACAGTTCCGTGTATGACCCAGAAGAGAAATTTCACTCGGGTTTATCCTGAGGGGTTGAAGAATTTCCCTCAATTCTTGCAGTTCCCTTGGTGCCATTCTTATTTTTTTAGTACGTGGAATAAATTCGGATTAATGGCGGGCCATTCCTTTTCGCCGAGCACTTTTGTGCCGGCTTACAGTCACAAATGGTTCTTTTAATTCTGGCGAGGGGTAGAGGCCGTAGGCTGGGGCTCGAGAAAGGGGTTTTTCTTTTTTTTTTCAAGTTGAATTGTCGTGGGAATATGGAAACATTTCAGGGAGTAAAAATTACTCAGTTATTCAGAGAATTTTTGAATTTTATTCGAATTTCTGTTCAAAAATTTTACAACTCTTGAAACTTGTGAGTAAATTTAAGTAGAAATTTTTATCTTCATGCACGTGAGTTGCAAAAATTCCGACTCGTCTGCACACCAGACATTATTACGAAGCCAAGTTCCTCTTTGAGTTAGGGTGCAATTACGTCAGTGGGTAATTCTCGTAGATCAGGTCCGTAATGGTGCGGAATCCCTCCTGATTCCACAGTCTCCGATGCGATATCCGCACTTTCCATGTAGGAAGATTATCTGGATATGTCTTGATTTTCATTGGTCAGCCAACATTAGGCCAGCGATCCGTTAAAAGGGACAACCACTGGTGAAACTAATGAACAAATCATTCAACCCTGACATGCCAAAAAACGATTCGACTCTCGTATTATCTTCCCGTCAATGGAAAATCGTATGAGATATATCTGGTGAATATAAATTTCCCTCAAGTCTGTTCATCGTAATTTCTTCTTTCTCATGACGTGTCGCTATCTTGTAGATAGTACACGATCAGGTACTCCCGTTCTCAGGGTGCAGTGAGAAAACTGGTGAGACAATTTTTTTAGCTCCGTCATCCGGTTGGGACTTGTGGGAGAAGAGTAAGTCGTTATCGTTATCAGTAAAAGCTCTTCGGAGGTGGATTCTAGTGACGCCAGTGGGACGTAAGGAAAGAACTTTAAAGCCGGTAGTGATTCATCATGCGACCTCTAGCAGTTTAGATAAAACTCAGTGTGCCACACTCGACCGACAATCTCCTTTTTCCACTTACTCTCGTAATTCGCGGATTCAAAGTTCTTCACCGAGACATTTCTGTCACCATTTTCCACAGTTGTAGAATTATTCCCGGGAATTTCAACATTTCACCTGTAAAAACACCCCCAACAACCACTCAAAACTATTAACCAGTGATTTTTTAAGTTTCAACCTTTGGACTTTAATCTCTGACTCTCATTTCAATTAAATCCCAACAACTCGATTATTCTTCATTAATATTTAAAAGCTCTTCGCGTTTTTGAGATGTTAATCAAATAATTCTTCACCGTGATTCTTTGACACGTGTCAACTGTTAAACGAAGATCCCCAACTTGCGATTACGGTACATTGTTGTCTGCCATTCAGTAACTGTAGCCTCTCAGTAATTAGACAAGCTAATCACCCTGGGTCACGTTATCTTAATGGTGAACGTTATGTCCATGACATTGTAACAACCCTGAGCTGTTGTGGTGAAATTGTGTCGATAATTCAGACCTCCACATGACCACCTTCAACCTCATTGTTCAAATTGTACGTTCGTCCATGATTATCACTATTTGTCGCTCGTTGTTTCAAATAATTGGGGTGGATATCGAGGATATCGGCGATATTAATTTTGGTATTTATTCAGACCCTTCGATAATCGCGTTTGTTGAGGGAAAAAATTATACGATTCCGTTCTCACAACTGTCGACACCAGAACCGAGACTCCACACCAGATGATGATAGGGACCTCTTGCCTTGTGGCACTCTTGGACTGCCGGAGGGCTATGCATCCAATTCCATTTCCCATTTCAACTTTTCTCATCTCTAACAACCACCACCAACCAACCCCCTCACGGCTATAGAACTTAAATACCATCCGCCGTAATGTTCAATCATTATTACAGCTATTAAAATAACCGGAGGATAGGGAATTGAAGAAAAGGGAAGGTAAAAATGATAATAAGTCGGAGTTGAAAATTTTCGGTTATCATTCGGTTTGGCTTTAGCTTCTGCTGATTTCACATGGAGATAAATTCATCGGAAAGTAGAACTCTGCCGTTTAAATTTGAGGGGTAATTGTAATTAATAATATTTATGACAATCTATTGTTGAAGAATTGAGTGGAGAGTAGTTGATGGGTAATGGTTGATGGTGGTGGGGGAATTGGGGCTGTAAAGTTTGACCCAGAGAGGAAAAAGTCGATAAGACTCGCGGATAACATTCCAGAGGCGTTCGAATTCCACTTGATATCTTGATAGCCAAAAAAGAACAGATAAATATCTGTTATACGTTTTCTCGGGTCTTTGTCAATGTTGCAAGGGTGTAATGCGGTGCAGATAGGAAACAGACCAGAGATTAACGAATTCCTCAGATCTCGGTGAATGTCTGGAGTGCAATTCGTGACTAAGTGAATTCCCGAGATTGTTTTCATTCCTATCTGGAAGTTGCTCTCAACACGTGACGACGAATCGAGTTTGTCTGGCCGAGCTTTTTCTCCTTATTCCCGACAGAATCGTTTATTTTTTTTTTCCCCCCCTCTCCCAAGTTTGGTGGAGGGACTAATGGTAATGAAATAGTTCAGGAGTTCACAAAATTTTTCGGACTGGAGATTCCTCACGGGGGAAAAACACGAGAATTCAATTCACGAGATGACAATTTTTTAAATGGCTCCAGTTGTGGGTCAGGGTGAGGCGGGGGCGGGGAAAAAAAATCCGAGGGTGAAGGTGACAGAGTAAAGTCCATTTATTCAGCGGTTAACCACGCTCAATGCCCCACCGGTTTTCCAACCATAGAGGAAGACGTTATCGTGAGCTACTGTAGTCCGAAAAGTGTTGTATAGTGGTTGGGGGAGGGGTGAGGAAAAAGCGGACATAACAATCTCGAGTGGGTAATGGACTTTTCAAGAGTTGCCTTTCTGACTAGGATTCGAATAGAGGCAACAACTCTTGCTCCCCACCATCGACTTGATGTCCATGGCGTTGGGCCAAAGTTTTTACGGAAGCGTTAGGGATGGAGTTTTCATTCAAGTCGAGGATGTGTTGTGCTTGCGTAACTACTGAGAAAACAAAACTTATTTCAAGATTTTACGGGTCACTTCGGCCGGTAAAGTCTCAACTTAAGACTTAAAGTGACGATTGAAGACTGGATTACATTAATTTGAAACTTCCCGGTCAAATCTTTCTCGATCTTTCAGAATTTTGATTATGCGACTTTTTAAAGTCGCAGATTTAAGTCCCAACTTGAGAATGAATTTAAATCCCGGATATCTC
The DNA here is from genome assembly GCF_000806365.1 of Fopius arisanus. Taxonomy (NCBI): domain Eukaryota; kingdom Metazoa; phylum Arthropoda; class Insecta; order Hymenoptera; family Braconidae; genus Fopius; species Fopius arisanus. Next base: position 121,501 of record NW_011887854.1, read on the forward strand.
AAATGAAGACTTCAAGTCCTGACTTAATTTTTTCATTAATCTAAATTTCCAATAATTTCCACGAATAATCTCAAATTGAATAATCTCAAATTGAATCCTCAAGTCTCAATTCACGAGCTTCCAAGAGTCGAAAATCTAATTAATCCCATTTTATTAAAAAGTCGAGCCATAAAACGTCAAGTGTCAAAATAAATTTCAATCTTTTTCGTCCATAAAACAATCTCAACCCACCCAGTCTCACATGTTACCCGAAAACGTTGCGAGTTTCTAAACCCCATCGCTTGATGACTCTGTCCAACGGTACGAGAACTAATACTCATTCATCAGGATAATCTCCCAACACCGTTGATAACTTCCGTAATACCCCCAAGACTCACCCCAGAATCATCATCATAAACACCCGAGACATTGAGCACGTCAGAGCCATTGAATTAATGAATTCTCGTAATCAGAAATCACGAAATACCTTTGAAAATAGAATTTCCCAATTCTCATTCCACTGAGCAATTGACGACTTAACCGCAAACCTTGGTGCATTAATTCATCCGAAATATGATTTACCGTAGCGTTTACAGCACCTTCGTAATTCATAACACCCGTTGCTCATCAAAAGCACGCGATTAATTCTCTAATCACGTGTAAAAAGCAACCGATCATTAGGAGTAATTCAGTATATTGGATTGACATAGCACTATAAATTTCCGTTTCCATCGTAACTAGATGCCTAGAGGGACAAATTAGTCAGATTCATCGCCTCAGGCGTTATTGGACAATAAACGTAAATAGTATGGATTAACTCATTAGTCGAACGCTTGTCTCGTAATGAAATTGATGTGCTCCGGCAGTTAAATGCCTCTTGTACTTGGTACATATTCTCTTTGCTAAGATGAACGTCTCGACGACTCGACCATGTGAAATGGTCGAACCCAGTCGATAATGGGTTTGCCTAATCCATACGTGGATTATTTTGGGGGGGCGGACAGGCGAGAGGAAATAATTAGTGTTCGCCTCAAGGATAATCTATAATCGATTTACTTTGGCAAGGGGAATTGGAACAATAATATGGGCGCAATTGTGCAGCATCTACTCGAGTTGTTGAGAAGTTTCGAGGGATGGAAATTTCATTAGGAGTGATGAGTGATTCACAAGACTCTCAACTTGTTAAATACGTGTATGGAGTACATGACAATTAACGACTGTATTCTTGAGGGGTTTCATTGGGATGTTCGGGGTGATTAAATTCCTTGGAGTTGTTGGGATTATTCTGGGAATTGGGTGGTGAGGCTGGGGGAGGGAAATATTGTGCGGGATATTGACGAATAAATTTGGTAATTAAGATTGTTAAGGAAGTCTTGCAATTTGTGGATTTCATTGGGCTTGCACCAATTCTCCTGATGGCTTTAGTTTTTCTCGGTTTTAAATTCTCGCAGGTCGCATTTTCTTCATATTTAATTCTTCGATGTTGTTGAATCAATTATTCGATTTTTTTCGCTGTTATCCTACAGTCATTCTATCAATAATATCGATTCAAGTTTATCGATAAAAGTCTTCAATTAAAACTTAAGTCATCGATGACTCCTTAAAGTCTCAACTCGATCCTTCAAATTCTCAAACAAAACCTCTCAAAATACTTGACTCAATTCTTTAAAAATCTCACACTCTTGTCCGAAAAAAAAATCACACAAGTCCCAGGAAGTTCTCGATCCTAAAACAATACACCCCCTTCTCAAATGCTATCTAAGCGAAGAATATCGTTTCATTTTCCTAAGATATGGGGGATCGTAAATCTACGAGGGCGCGTTCACGAACGAGATAGTGGGGAATAGTATATGGACCCCGGGGTTGTAGTAGAAACTCGGTAGAAGAGAGGGGGAGGGAGGGGGGACGAGGGAATTGAGGGGGTGTAAAACCGGGGGGTGGATGGGGGGGTATACGAGCTAAGGGCGGAGATGCTTGCTCGAAAGATAATTAAAATGTCTCGAGCGTCGTGGCGCTCTTGCCGTGGGAATTATGGCCCCCCAGAAGTTGGTACTGTAACCGTGCGGTCGTCGCATGTGTCATTGTATCTGGAATACGCGACATCTCGGTGGTATGTCTTCACACATCATGGGAAGTCATCGCTTCGGGTCTGATGGCTTTTGGGTTAACGAGCTGCCAACGGTGAATTCATCATTTATTACCGCAATTTCGGTGGAGGGGGATAGCGGAAGCGTTTGTAGCATCTTTCCGGGGGATAAATCACGGGGTGGGTGATGAAATAAGAAATCATCCTCTGGGAAAAAGTTATCCTCTATTGATACTCGGGACAATGCAAACCATCAATTCCCTCTGACGTTTGGACTTTGGAGTTTTAATCACTCATTCTGAAATAATGCCGGTTTAGAGGAATTTCGAAGGGATTGAATTGCAATTTTTTAAGTCTTCACGTCAGACTTTTAAGTCTTGATTCGCCATTTTTGTTTTTCAATACGAGTACTTAGTGGTTACTTTATCTGACGTTTACGGAGCAATCAATTCGAGTTTTAAATTTTCGGGTGAAATATTTGATGGGTCAACTGGAGGCTGACGAGTTGGGGGTCAAGTGTCGGGGTAATTAACCAATTCAAAGTATTCGGTGTTGTTATCAATTGAATAGGAATGGTCGTTGAATCTGAAGTACGTTGGTTAGCGTAAAGTTGCATGAACTATAAATCAGAGTGAGTAAAAATGGTGCAATGGGGGGGTAAGGGAAAAGGGCAAAATAGCAGAACTGATCGATTCCCGTGTGCCCTGCGCTACTCCCGCGGATAAGGCACCTGACAATAAATCACTATTCGATGTAATGCGCGGGCGTAAGCGCCAGAATGAATTTTCACAGCCCCCTGTCGTCGTATTGAAAGCTACTCTCGTGAATGGGTTTAATGTCTCAACCCATGGAAAATTGTCACGACGTTAATAAAGACAGTTTATGGAGTGATTTGTTGCTGGTTATGGGATATACGTCAGATGGGAATAACATTCTGGAAAGGTATTACGGGTTATATCGATGGGGAGACGCGTAAGTTTGAAAAATTTTTTTTTTCCTCCCTTTTTCTTCTTTTCAAATAATTTATCAGGATCATTTTACCCCCGACTCCTGCTGTTGAGGGCGTCCAGGATGATGGGAGAATAATCCGGAAAAAGGATGAGGGATCAAGATGAAGGACTCTGGGCGGGTCAGAAACTTTCTAACCGATGATATTAACACTCTTGAACATGCTATACTAATTTAAAGTTTAGCGATGTTAAGAAGCGTCTAAGGTAGTTGAGAATGGAAATTTCAAATGGGCGTAGGGAATCCTTTGACGAGTTTCTCGGTGAATCTTCAGCCTCTCGATAACCACTACAAAAGGGTTTTGTCAGGACAAATTTTATTTTTTAATTTCAAAGGCATCCCAATTGCTCGAGCTTCAGTATCAATATAAAATAACCGAAAATTGAGTTACAACTTTTAAAACGATTATTCTTCACTCGATTCTCGAAATCCCGATTGAACGCACCATTTCAAATCCTCCGACCGTTCATATTTCCACTTGAGGATTATAAATCATGGGGAATGGTGGAGTAATAGTCGTATATATGTACTGGGGGGGTAAAATGCACTGGCAATGTATCACGATGATTTCTTATACGAACACTTTGGAAGCAAAGGGGATTCCTCTGGGTGAAGTTGCGAGGAGACATGGTTCAACCGAGATAGAAATTGAGAAAGTTCATGCCTGGTACTTCGTGAAGAGTGCGATTATCGTGATAGGGCACGTAATACTCGACCAAAAATAAAATCATCACCTCGTTGGTGATGGGGCTGATAACGGTATCACTATCGCCAATCGGTAAACAGTCAATTTGATCCTCTTGGGATTACAAGTAGCGCCTTTGTACGGTATTTAACGGTTATATACTTGATCTAATCAATTAATATCACTTCAGGTATTCAATATTTTGAGGGATACATTCATTTTCTTATTTCTAGTTCAAAGCGAATTGTTTTGATGGTTTTTACAATTTTTTAAGAATTTGATCGTTTCTCAAATTATTTTACATTCCAGGATTTCAGTGAACGACAATTAAGTGAATTATTTAAATAAATAATCATTCAAATCCTCAAATATAAAGTATTTCCACACATTTTGATTCGAAATTCAGCTCTCGAGAGTTTCTAAAACAAAAAAATAAGTGGAAAGTAGATGGAAAAAAATTCTTGAATAAAATTTTATTGAATGACTGAAGTGATTTAAACGATTCATCAAGATCAATGAGTTTTCCGTCTCCTGGGGCTTTTCCCTATTCAAAAAGGAATATGCAACCAACACCTGCATACAATCCAGATGGGGTGGCCGCAGACTCTGGAGAGTCGGTAAATAGCGAGGAAAGTTACATGATATGTGGTGGCACGGATGTACGAAACTGCATTGAGCTTTCGGCAAATAGAAGTAGAATGGCGGGTGAAACTAGCCCCCACCCCCTCCCCCCTTTACTTCCCTTACAATCCACTTTCTCACTTGCACTTGTGTTATCCAACGGGTTTTAACGGTAAATATATATAATGGCATCCACCAGTGCACGCCCTGACCGTGTCACACCTGCAAGTAATATCCCGTTACTTCTCGCTTCGGATTTTCCATTTTCCGTTCACTCTTTTTCCCCAAAATTATTCTAATCCACCGGCAAGCCAATTCGAACAGATTAGGAACAATCTCTCCTTTTTCTTTATGGATTTTTATACGGGACTCCCCTATTTTTTTTATTGCTAAACCCTCAATTTCGTTTCCAAGTGGCTTTCTATTTCGACTCCAGTTTTTACCGAATATCTCGAAATGAAAAGTAGATACCGATATTTTCATTAATACCTTTTTTTTAGCTCTCGAATTTCTCTGTAAAAAATGTTTATAACAAAAATCGCTATTTTCCTTCGATTCCGATGTATCGGCCAAAAACTGAACTGATTTTTCAGGCTGGCATTTTTTATCTTCTGAATGATATCCTGAAATCGTTATCTCTACATCGGAATTCAGATTCATATCTTCTTGTTCTGATCCCTGGGAGTCGGTATGAGATTCAGATTATCCCACTTGAAATCGAAACAGTCACATTCGCCTGGCAATCTTGTGTTTCTCTCGTTTTATCCGAGAGTAATTATGGTTTTCTTATTTGGAATGGGGAATATCGGGTGGCAGTCGCGGGTAATGTCCCGGGTTTTGGGATTTAGAGCTTGCAATTAACAGATAAAATCTCACTACGTCTTTTTTACCTGACTGAATCTCTCGTTCTTTTACCCATTTTATTTTATAGGTGGAATTGAGCCGATCCATTGTGGGATCCATTCACATCCACATATTCTACGGATTTACCCCCTGTTTCTTGATACTTTGGAATTTTATTCCAGTGATAAGATGCTCGCTTACACTTATATTACACTATTACGATTGTCAACAATTTTCTCGTATTCAAAAGACCATTTTTTTCCCTCCATAAAGAAATTTCTCTCTGGAAAATCAAGGGATTTAATACAGAATCGATTAATTTATTCGGAGCGATTGTGTATGACTTCTTCAAAATTTTTCCATTTCGAGAATATTCTCTAAAATAAAACTCGATATCTCCACATTCATCAAAAAATTCCGCCGAATTTTCTGTGGAAACGTGCGAGGTCCTCGTCTCTTTGAAAGTTAAAAAAAAAAAAAAAATAGCAAACTCGACTCGACAATTTCTACTTATCTTTAGATCAGGTCGTAACACCGGTGGCAAGTGATATGACAGATACCAGACGTGCGAATTACCACAAAACGCACGTGCCCGAAGCGAGAGCCAATTGGCGTCACAGTCCCTTGGGTTAACTCAACCCACAGTTGTGTAAACTAACGAGAATCTCTTCCTATATGCTGAATACATACGTAGAAAATCCAGAGAGGTATATTCCACGTGCATGTGAAAAGGGTCTCACTCCCAGCCCTTTCTATTCCCGTGCATTTTCTCTTTGCGGCTTTATTGTAGCAATAAGAGTTATCGCCTGGTGATAACTGCCCCCATAACTCTCTTCGTACAATGAATACATTCACGGGGTGGGTTTTCACGTTAAATTCAACCCCCTAACTCCCCCTAACTCCCCCTGGATAAACCCTGTCTCTCCACCACTGGCCCATATTGCTTTCTTTTTTTTTTTTTGAGAGAGGGAGTGTGTTTTTTTTCGAGTTAACGTCGATGTTCGCGAGAGCTTTGTGATAACGCGAGATTTTGCCGGCACTTGTGAATTATATAGACCCAGAATATTCGGAAATATCCCCGGTTATTAATCCCGGTGGTCGTGGTAATATTTAAAATTACATCGGCCACGAGAAAATTGCCCTGTCTCCACTAACAGACTGCCTCTTGAAACTAATCTGACGCGGAATATTACGGGAAATGGTAAATTTTTGGGTTGAATTGGGTTTCTGGGTAATTTTGTTTATGACTGTTGGCGGAATTGTCGGGATTTTTTTTCTCTTTTGCTGTTGAAGCTTTTTGAATTTTTGGATTTTGAGTGGAATTTATGAGTTTTTAAAAAATTACTGATAAATTCAGGTCGATCCATTCAAAATTAGAATTCTTTTTTAATTCAATCGCGGAACTCATTAATTAATCTGCGAGAATGGGAATTTTCTTTTAAAAACTGTCAATTTAATTCTTTTACAAATTATAATGGAGATAGCATTCGCTGCTCCTCCCCTAGAAATTACCGATACCCAAATACGATTGTTTTTTTCTTCCACTCGTGAACATTCTTTGACCCCGGGAAAAACCATTGAATCCAACAGTGAATACTCTCGAAATTCAAATGTCCCGTTGAAAAAAAGGAATTGAGTAAAAAGAGGGTTGGAATGCATTAAAATAGCAAAATCCCACAGTGATTTTCTATGCTAACGACAAAATTTAAAAAACCCCCCAGTGAATGCCATTTCATATCAAACAATATTGGGGGTATATACAATAAAAAATGTTTCATTTGCATGGAAACGATTCGCAACAGTTTCGTTGTATCGCATGGAGACTCGTTCAACCCATTTTCTGTATGGCTCCTATGCATCCCCCCAACCTATCAAACAAGTTTGTCTAATCCCTGGAGCGATATTATAGTCCAGCAAACGATCTCATTGGCTTTTGGTGAGTTGAGTTTAGTCGATATCAAGAGGTGGGGGTTACTGACTATTTCGAGGCAAATGTCTTATATTGATAAAACTTCCACGTCGGTGCATTGCCAACCATTAACGAACATTAGCATTCGAATTTCATATGGAGATGTGAATGGGATATTTATTGAGGGGTTGAGGCAAATTCTCCGCCATTTCAGACGCTCGTGGAATGATTTTGCCAATTAAATTCAATGGGCAAGTGTTAAACGGAGATAAGTCGAATTCAAAATTTTCCTTACCAACTAGTTAACCCGAAAATTATCAATTTCACGTGAAAATCGTAAAGGACTTTTCTTCAGTCAATTAAATATACGATAAAAAAGATCTTTTGACTTTTCCATCTAAAATCAATAGATTTCTCGATATTTGGTATAAATGATGGCGATAATAACCTAGGGTAATTTTTCATGTTTTTAAGCCATTAGTATGTGGCCAGGAATAGAACTAACATCGTGTTCCACTTATCTGATTCCCGTGCATTCCCCCGAAACCCTCGGGATTTCACCTCGCGTAGGCGCATAATGAACCCAGAATTATCATGGAGCTTTAATAATCTGGGTTAATCCACTCGGTTCATCCCATTCGGTAGGATAAGTAGCATTTTTATTTCCGAGACTAGTCGATCTTCCGATGCTGTCTCACCACAGCCTTTCCCGTTCCATTCGTTTCATCATCATCAACAAAAAGTACTTTCTCCCAATCAAAAGTACTTTCGTCACACTGTACTCAATTTTATGTTCCTATCGATTTACCAAAGTACATTCAGTACCTCTCATTAGTACTTGGATTATTTTAAAAATGAGATACGCGGTACAAATACCTAAATAGTGCTGCACTTGAAGTACTTTTCGCGTAATTTTTCATTTTTGCAAATCAGGTATTTTCGATAATCGGAACAAGTACCTGAATAATCCCACGTCATAAAAAGTATTCGTAAAGAATTTCTGCTGAAGTTCCAACGACAAGTACTGAAAGTACTTCCTTGGCGTACTTTTTCTATTTGATGGATAAATCAGACAGTCAGTGAAGGGCAGAAAAAGTACTTGGGACAAGGATTTAAAAAATTTTTTACGGGTTTCACCAGTTGTTAATGATGAAGAGTACTTTTTTCGGCGTTCGTATCAGTTAAATTAAATATCAGATACCGTCTGTATTCCCGATACTAAATGAACTTCTCTTTGACGCTAGGATAATCTTCGCTGAAAATTTCAGAGCGTGGCTATTATAATTTGGACGTATTAAATTTTCTCATTGAAATTGATGCATATCAAAGTGGTGGTTAATCGTCAGTAATGGTCGGTGATGTGTGCGGTTCAATAGCAGTGACATCGGACGTGATGAAGCCCCCGGAATGCCTCCATTCATGAGCATCATCTCCAGGTGTGATACGTTGACGAAATTGGATGTCCAACGCGTTCACCAGATGATCCCCAACATCTCTGATTCATCGAAATTCATGAATCAGAAATAGTTTCTCAGTTCGTTGCGTTGCACGTCGTCATACCGGGGTACGGTAAAAATGAATGATTTAGAAAAAAAAAAAACAAAAGTCGCGAAATGTCTCGGGGAAAAATTGCGAAAAACGTGAGAAAAATTCGAACGAAATTTTTGGGAAATTGGAAAAATGCAATTCGCTAACCTGAATATTTAGGGATATCATTGGTGAATGGGGATAACGCGTTGAGGGAGGAAAAAACCACCGAAAAATTGCCTCGTCCTTCACCGACAACTGCGGTAATTTTATTGGCAAACTCTCGGATGTCTTGATAGCCGTAATAAAACCAGTAATATATAACTGTCGTCTGGTGTTCGCTAGCACGTTCGCTCGATCTCGTTTGAAAAGTCCATTTTTTTTTTCCTTTCTCTTCACCATTTGCAAAAACTTTCTCCACAGCCAAAACAATAGTAAATTCTTAACGGTCATGACTTCACCGGAAACAATAACATTATTCTCTCCATGCATGGTGCACCCAATGCACTCTCTGATTCTTCGTAAAACTTGGGAATTTTTCATTTCAACGGATACCATTTTCCTTCATCAGGAGGAGTCGCTCTCATTTTACTTCACAAACTCAAACTCCTCCTGATTATGTTTATCCGTGATGAGTCCTTCAAGAAAATATTAGGAGAAACCTAAAAGGATTTTCCTGTTCTACGTCTGATTAAAGCAGAAGAGACGGTCGTTTACTTCAAACTTTCGAGACAATGATTTATTTCTTATTACCATGAATGAGAATATCGGTGGGTCTCATTACGGTGGGAATAAGTCAAGAAAAACAGGATGAAAGTATTGGTAGAGATATATGGATAGTAGTTTTTGTAGCTGGTGGATAATGCGGTGTTAGAACTATCGAAGATAAACATTTCTTCATGGTCATCAGTTCAGGGAACTTTTTCGTAAAACCGAATTGTTCCTCACTAACCGTTGGTTTCGTATATATTCACCCTGTAGTTCATATTGAATTGTTTCACCCTCGGCCCAGGGGTTGATCCACGACTTTTGGGAGAGGGAAGTGACTTCTCTTTCAAAAATCGAGTTCTTCATTAACCAATTATTGATTTTCCACGTATTTCACCCTCAGATCATATAAAAACCGAGTCAAAATTGTAGATGATTAGAAATAGTTTTTTCACCCTCACCCGGTGATGAAAAATTGACTTCCGCATGGTGTTATTCCTGTTGTACCGACGGTGCGGTCCAAGTTCAGCACCGACAAGTGCCACGGGGAATCCGAGGGGAAACTGGCGCGGTACTGGCAGGGGGTGTTGGGTACGATTTTCAAGAGGAAAGAGGGATAGAGGGGAGTTGGGGTTGAGCAGGCGAGTGGTTGGTGCATTATTGATCCTGGTGTGTGCGGACTGGGCAAAAAGAGAAGCCTCGAGCTTGGGCCACGAGAAAGATAGCAAGAGTTTGAAGGCTATCCCTGCGCAACGCGTCTGAAGGTACAGGCAAGATTACTGTCGTTTGCATCAGGGACATCAGAAATTTCTCCCCTCCTCCTCTTTCTTTTTTTTTTGTCACTCATTGTTCTCGGAGTTCGCGGTTTGCCGAGACGAATGCCCGTTGTTGCACACTGCAGGTGTTGGCTCGATATATTTTCAAAAGCTAAGGGTTGACAGGAATTATTGCACGGGAATTCGTTTAGTTACCAATTGTAAATTCTCAGGAAAAGGAAAATTTCGTCAATAGCGCAGCATCGGCTTGTGAAATGAAATTCGTTTTCTCTTTCCAACAATTTTTAATTCGTTGTTGGGGAAATCTTTCGTATTTCCACAAAGGATTATTAATCCAATTATTTGTGCTTCGTCAGCTATTTCCATATGAAACTTGACGTCAAACAAAATCTGAAGATATTTTCCACCACCCCCAATAATTCATACCCTCCCGCCTTTGATAAAACTCACATCTCATAACTTCCAGTCATAAACCATATTTCGCCCTTCCAAATTCACCATCATCTGAAGAATACGCAGAATAGCGGACATGCGCGTAGAAAGATTTCTCTTGGAGTCTGGTTTCATCGGGATGAATAGGGAATATAAAAATGAATGAAGATCGTAAATTAAAAATATATTTCCATTTAATCGACCGGGAGTGCGATTAAGAGAGACATACAATAAACACCTCAATATCACTTTTAAACTTCCAATTGTTTACGAACTTGTCCGACAATTCAACGCGTCTACCACCCGCGGGTCGTATTTTTCAACTTTAAAGTGGTGGCGCCCCTTGACAATGACGAACACAACCCCGAAGAAATGAATGTATAAATGTCACGTGTCAGTGACATTGTTCGTAAGTCAGAATGAGGTACGTGTTAACGTCGTTGAAAAGTGTAACCAACCACTTCCTGACTTTCCTCATAGTTGCACATAGGGTTATATACATCTGCACTCGTGTCAAGTGGACAGAGATCTAATGAATGGCTTGATGCACTCAACTGGAGTGACTCAAACGAGCCGCACACCTTTTTCAGGATATATAAACATTGATGGAATTGAAATCATTCATTTCAATTCAATCATATTCATCATTACTCCTCACGAGGGACTAACTATCATCGGCAATTAATAATTGATGTTCCTAAACTCTTAAAAAGTGCAAAGGTCATCTCTTCATCCACTTTAGCCCTCAATGGCCCACAAAAATGGTCAATTGACCCTCAATACACCTCTAATTGACCTTCAAGCCACTCTCTTGCAAATAATGCAATCCTATGACCTCTATTGACCCACAAATGGCCTTGCATCACCTCAATACCTTTTCTGCTGAATTATTTCGGTCTTCTAAGGTACATTTTCAGTGAAAATGATATCGCTTTGTTTTCTTCTCCATTGAAACAAATTTGCCTTACCATAATTCTTCATTGGTTGGCCAAAGACTTCTGGAGCATTTAACCGTCAGACCGAAAATATATACCGCCCTCCCAGTAAAAACAGCATTACCCTAAATCGAGAGTAATTAGCGAAATGCTACCAACTATGGGGTAGACAGAGAGAAAGGAGGGAAAAGTGTAAATAGCCAAGGTTAGTGTAGCACTGAGAATCCCAGAGAAGTCTGTTGCTATCCATGCGGTACCAAATGTTTCACAAACTACTGCACCGGGTGGAAGTCTTTTCCCTCGGTACTCTATTTTTACAGTTTTTTTTTCTCTCTCTCTCTCTCTCTTTTTCCTTGTTTTTCTATTTTTTTTTCCCTGCAGTCAGACTACTCGCACATTGATAAATACCACTGGGTGTGCGGTTGTCTGCCTCCAAAGGACTGAATTTTTTTCTCTCCCTTTGTCATTTTATATTCATTCTCACCTGGATGAAATTAAATAATGGGATAATTATTATTTACAACTGTTTTCTATCCACAATTTTCGAGTTGGGTGGGGGGAGAGGGCGGTGAATGTTGCGCAGACGGTGGTAATTTGATAAATGAGTACTGCAATGTTGTGAAAATCAAATTACAACGGATAAAGTATTGCCATTTCTTGGTGCAATACCACTGAGATAATTTTCAATTTCTATTTGTGAATATTTTGAGGTGGTGAACCCTCAAGAGCTCGGGGGAATTGAGAGCCGGTGAAATGAAGCGCATGAATTAGTCCATGATTTATTGCCGAGGTGCTAGTTGAAATTTAGTGTAACCCAAATTCAAGGGAATCTCGTTTCTCGCGAAATACCGCGTGATTTAGCGAGCAAACACAAACTGTCAAGGGTAGATTGATTACGAATGATTACGGTTTACTGAAGGAGACAGTTTGGTTATGGACGCCATTGCTTTCAGAAATTCTGGGGATATTCCGATGTGATATCGTTAATTGTCCACTCAGATTTGTCATATTGTATAATCCTCAAAATGTCAATTATCCTATCAGCAGTCTAAGTTTTAGCCGTCTATTGATCAAATTTCGCTTGACCCATCTGATTGACCCTCAATTGACCCTTTTGACTTGACCCTCGGTTAACGCCAATCGTCAAATTATTTCGGAAACTAATTACCTATAAAAAAAATAATTACAGTCGCTGTCTGAAATTAATTTTTTTAGATAGATAATTACGAATTCTTGGATCTCGAACTCGACTCATTTTACCGCTCCGTCAGTGATGAAATCCACGAATCAATACCGTTGCGTCGACACGGAAGTCGATTCTTTGATAATTCCATCATGATCCGTTGGATATCAAAGTCAGATGAAAGTAGAATTCATCGTTGCGCATATAACCACTCCACACCACTTACCTTTCAGCCATTCGTCTTATTCCCAAATGTTGCTGGAGTAATGGTTATCCATTATTCGATGCTTTTTGATTATGCTAACGATTCGTTTCCTGACGACTCCCTTTCTCCTCAATCGCGTGTATTATGCATTGTCCACTTTTCATCGAATGATTCGAGTCTCATTATCCTTTAAAATGCGATTCCCGGATATTGTGGTAAAGGGAATGGTAGACGTAATGTGTTTTGATCGAGGATCTGAATTTGTTGAAGTAGAAGATGGAATTTTATTTATCGTTGAGTCTCGAGAATTTTCACATCTCGATTATATCGACCGACGTTGATTCTCTGGTTTAACTCAATGCAGTTTAATTCAATGATTTTAAAAAATCTCAAAAGGGCCCGTCAGGGTTTTATCATAATCCTTCATTCCAAATTGACCGATTACCTTTTTAAATTCAACTCACCTGACCATTTTGACTTGATCCTCAGTTAATCCATCGATTTTACCTATTTGACCCATCATTTCACCCCCACAACACAACCCTTCCTAAATCAAACCAATTGGGTCATAATTACCACTCGAAAAGATCAACCTCGCTCCACATATCCATCCCACCCAAAATATCCAACGATACATCCTCAACCATAACCGCATGCCATTCCGCCCCGTTGAATCGCTGAAGTTCTCCAGCACGTAATATAAATTATGCCACTTGCATAATTACTAATTTACCACCCAAGAATGACACAGATCCCAACCATCGAGCAAGTCAACGGAATAAGTATCGTACGTATGCGATAGTAATATAACGCTGAGGTGGGTGGGCAAGGGATGGGGGTTGAAACTCTAATACCCATCTCATAAATTTCTGCTTATCTCGAGGCAGCGTGATCCACGCGGTCCATTATCATGCTAATTCATGATTACCAGCACCTCTCACTTGTGCCAATGCAGTCTCTCTCCGTTTGGATAAGTGGCTTTGGCTACGTCTGACTATTCGGTTAACGTCATATTCTCATTGATAGTACGATCGAGCCTCGAAATACGTTTCAATTTTCCGGATTTTTCATTTTCCTTGATTTTTTTTTTAATTCCCCTCTTGAAAATGAAATTTGTTGCCTCACAAAGGGACAAAGTACTTCTGCCTGAATTATTGTCTCGACGAATAATAATCTGGGGCGGTGCCGGGTGAAGAGCAAGATGAATTCATCGTACGTGTTTTCTCCTATTGTTACAATCGCTGACCGGAAGCGTCATTGTCCCTGGAGAGTATCACCCCCTGGTACCGGTGCAGCTTTCATTTGAATGTATCTCTTGTTTGTTGGCTATTTCCTTCCTTTGTTTTTCAACCAGCGTTGTGGCTAATGTTTAAACAACTTTTCTATTCAAGTTTTAAATGATGCGACTCGGGTGCGCATGCGAATATCTACTGTAGAAATTAGGTTACGGGTGATGTTTTTTATGGGTCGTTTCGGTGGACGATGGGTTTACTGGTCCCTGATGACCTGATGCCCTCATTATAGTTAGCCCTTGTGTTGATAAATCCGTTGACCTGAATCATGTTGAACAATTGTTCGGGTCAAATTAATTTTTCAACATGATTCAAGGGAATTTTTCGTGAGGCTTCTTTTTCTGGAGTAAATCCCTCTGATTCACGTCATGCATAAAATTCGGACTGAATCAATCCAAGTCTAGACTCGAATCAACTGAAAAATAAACTACAATCGGTACTATCTTTTCGTGGCATATACTCAGTTATATACACTGTCGGTGTGTGCACATGACAGCTGTATGACGATGTGCACCGAAAAAAGTCTTTTCCTGGCATGTATACGACCCACTCGAGACACGGTGGAAAACCCGTTGGTGTCACTGGAATAAGGCAAAACGAGTGAAAAATTGCGGTAAATTTTTATGATGAAGAGAAATCTGACAAAAATACCCCGGGAAATGAGAGTAAATTCAGCAACACTCCATCATCAAGTTTTCCGGTGAAAAAAAAAAGCTGAAAATAAAAAATCAACAAAAAAAAATTAAAATCAAGAGAACATTCATTGGAAATTGTAGGCGTACTCTCGGGAAATAATTAAAACTCCCATAAAATTTGCATATTGAGGTCTCTACTAATTTATCGCACATAAATTTCACGTATTCTCTTCCTTTTCGTTGGAATAAACGTGGAATATGCGGCGTTGGAATGTTGCAATTATTCCAGGAATTCATTCATAATTTTAAATTGAAAATTCATGAGATGCTACCAACGTGAGAGCCTATTTGTCCTCAAAACAATTCGTATCCTGAATTTTTCGTAAAATTTCTCTCCCAACGAATCGGCAAACGTAATATTGACTCTGATCCATTGCATACAAACCGAAAATCCTCGTATTGGAAATGTTTGCCGGTGAATATAACCGTGAATCATATTCGGTAAATACGACTAATCTCCAGAATAGTGGATTGTTTTCATGCCAACGGTTGCAATCCCGATCTGACCATGATTGATGACAAAAGGCTCGTCATACCAGTAGACCCTGAATCATTTTAAACTCACAATTTTCACCAGAGACTGGAAAATTGACACGAGAATATCTCTGAATGGGTACGAATGTGGCTGATTAATTAGCTGCCACAAGCGAGTTGAAAGTGCTTTCCAGCATAATTCCCGTAGAATCTCAACAACAAAGTTTTAATACGACTGTCATTTTCCGTAATCAGTAGCTCATAACATTCAAACAAAATCAAATCAAGCTCCAAGTACTGACGTACTGACGTACCGACGCCACTCATGAATAAACACGAGCAAAAAAGAATTTTATTCGATGCTATCTCATGCGATTTTAATGAAACAATCAAAATTACCAGAACTTTAATCTCACACCGCTGAAAAATAACGCAATGATCATCGGACTAGGACTTGATACAAAGAGAAATACGTCAGGCATGAGTCGACATTGAGCGTGGTTAATGGATTTCTCGTTTTATGTACACACTGCTGTGTGATGTACGTCAAAGCCGCGTGGCTGTCGTGGATAGATTGGTGAATGGAGAAAGGAGTGGCTGATGGGGTGTGTAGAGGTTGATGAGTAAAACTTTAGGAGTAAAGTCCTAATGCACCTCGAGAGCACACCATCCCGACGATTTGCAAAACCATCGATAATCTGAACAACTGAGACTAATGAAACAATTAAAAAACTTGGAAAATCATTATCATACCCAATGAAATTGATTGAAATCACAAAAATGGTTGGATGCTGTGTGATATGGTGGAAAGTTGATGATATTTCATTAATTACACTTGAATAATATTCATGGAATCTACAAATTCATATCGTCAATGGTGGATTTCAAAATTTATATGATATCTCGATTGAATCCATACTTTGATGTGGTTGGACTAGCCATGACAATCATTAATTGAATATTACTCGAAATAGAATATTCGTCTCTGGTGTTTCGTTACCGAATACCCCGACTGAAGTTTCCATTGTTAATGAACAGAATATTACCCATAGCCCCGAAATTCCATATTTCGCTATGTAACTTTGAGGATTCCCGTATTCACCAGTACCAGTCAGTCTTCCCTCAATTACAAATCTCAATTACCGAAATAAAAATTATTCCCACTGCACCTGAAATACCCCCCATACTCGAGCAACAAATATCTTATGAATTCCTCCAGTTGATTTCCGATAATAGAATCTATAAAAAATCATCACTCCGTAGATTTTTCGGTATTTAAATAATCATTGCTGTGATTTAGGTTGACAAATAGATGATTAATCAAGACAGTTGCAATAGTAGATGGTGCATTAATCATCAAAAGCTGATGTTTGTTGTATAAGATGGTAGGGCCAACAGAATACCATCGAATTGGTGTACGTTAACGTGAATCGTAGTTGTAACTTCACAAGCGGCGCAGTTGCCTCCAAATGTTAGCAACTCACAAGAGTTGAGTAGTTCTCGTATGCTGTAACAGCAGAAATCTCATGATTCTGGCAAATATTGACTCCCTCGTAGAATATCACGAATGCGCTTGAACCAGGTAGCCTCCCAGATTATACATTCCAGGTCTATGTCAATAGCTTTCTACAAATTGCGTAATGATACGTTCTACACTATCTGTACGGTTATGCCGCTTGTATTCCCAATGGTGAATTCAAAACCCGCTCGTATCAACTATTCCCAGGAGTTAAATTTTGATTTTACCGTGTGCATTGTATCACATCACTGCTGTCATCCTCAATGACATTTAACCACCCACTTTCATCTATTCGTGATAATGTCCCCTCATGATTTTTAACAGTATCATTTTATTTTAATTACAATCGCACCGTCACAACTGCTGCGTGACATTCGCGCGAGGTAAATGTTTTTCACCGTTTTTTCTTTCTCTTTTTTCTTTCCTATTTTTTTTTTTTTTGATTGCTTAATGAAAATGCCAGGGGCATGTTATTCAGCCAAGCATAAAGGTCCTTACGTTGAGACCGAGCATTAATCTAAGTGTGTTGAGACTCGGTGAGAGGGAAGAATGAAAAATCAGGGTGCCAGCTGTGAGTGACACTCATTAAACCATTCATATTTTCATCTTTATGGTTTTTACTATTCATGCGTCAGATGTGAATTGTTTATTTTTCACATTTTTAAGTTGC
>NW_011887854.1:139272-141276 GCF_000806365.1 Fopius arisanus
ACGTGGCCGTGACCACATTTCCTTTAATATCATCCCAAGGTAAGGGCAAACATGTCCCCGACATGAATCATGGCAAATGCATGCTGCCTCATCAAGCCCCAGATTATTGTGATTGTGTCTGAATACGCGAGGGGTTGCCAGTGAGGATATATAGAGTGTGTATATTTAGAGAATGGTGTTCGACTTAGACTGAGGCAAGGATTTTATCCCTCATCATCGTGGGTTGTAGGCAAGCTCGCGTGTCTAGACCGGAAGTGGTTCTCGTGATAGGCGTGGCTCTCTGATATACAACTCTCCCGTGAATATCTCACGCATCAGCCAACCGAGGGCTCAACTCCGTTCCACCGTACTTGTACCGTATTACGTATTTACTTGTACACAGCCTAGGCGTCTTATAACATTTATAATCTTAAAACGTTACAACCCAGAGGGGGTTATTTCCTCGGTTTTTTTATTCTCCGCGGCTCTACCATAGTTCGCGTAATTTGACGGCTATCACGCTATTATTTTTCAAATCGAGGCAGCATTTACTATTCGGAATATTTTTTCATTGCAATGGGTAATTGAATTTATTCTGTGGATTCATTGCTTTTTTTAACTAGGGCTCGTTGGCTTTTATTTTATCATTTCCATCTTCTAATTTACTCTATCCAGAGTTCGATTTAGGGTGTCGTTGCAATTGATTAATTCATCTGTTAATTCATTGAAATTTTCATAGATTTCTATAAATTTCCGTTGGCGGAATATTGAGTTCGAGTTTGAATAAGTAGATTTTTTACTCTTCGAGTGATGTTCCGGTGGGATTTTACGATTTTTTAAAATTCGATACTAAATCCATTTCCTGTATTTCCTTCTGCATCCAGAAGATGAATGGTTAATGTCGAAAGATGCCAGTCCATTCTCGACGACTGGCTAATATCCTTCCCCTCCTCCGACAAAACGTTGAATCTTAAAATTTTAATGTCTCACAAAGTGCCAGGAACAATTCACCCCCAAAATTACAAGTTCCCATGCACTCGATCCCCATAAACTTGCCCTCAAGTTGGGAGTTATAAACTAAATTATACGTTAAAGTTTTGAGACTCGTGCTTTGCTCTCGCCCCCGTCCATAATTTGATGAATAAATCCACCGAGTCATATTCACTAGCCAAAATATCAACAGCCAATGAAAACTTTTGTAGATTTTTTCCCGGATTTTCTTTTGAATTTCTCCTCTCACATTTTCCGATATTTCTCGAAAAACTCTTTGAATTCGCTAATGAAATTAAATTCCCGCATTTAATTTCAATGAAAATTTTTGAACAACGGTATTGCGTGAAAAAATTATTTTGCGGATAATAACGCGATGATTAATGAATTCATGCCGACAAATGTGATGGCTAGCCTATTTTGCTCGTTCTCTCCTGCATTATCGACAGGCTGCCGGCTGTTACCATGGAGAAGCCAATTTATTATCTCATCCGAATACTTAATAAGCCGTGATTCATTATTAATAACATCGAGTACAGAGTAACCGTCAGGACACGCGGCGTCCGCCGGCGATATTCATAATTCAGTGGATAATTTTGCTTTGGTAATTTTACTTTGTCAATATTTGACGAAATACACTGAGTTACCGGTGAATATTTCACATTAATCATCCCAAAAAGTCGTATGTCCCCTCGGTAGCCAATCGATAATGCATGAGAGAAGACACGGTAATAACGAGAAATAATGAGAAATAATGAGAGAAAAAATGGGTCGGAGGTGTGTCTCAGCCAATTCATAAAGCCCTGTCTGCTCTCCATTTTTTTTTTCTTTCTCTTCTATTTACCCTGGTAGTGATAAGAGCAAAACTGGAACAACAAGACTCAACCAAGAAGAAATACACGTTGGGATGAGATTCACCAGTGATAGTCCACTTTGTGGCCAATTCAGATGCACTCAAACTAATTTGCGTCCCTCCACTCTTATATTTCATTCACGTTTTATATTTTCTCCGCGATGTTGGAATGATATTTCAGG
>NW_011887854.1:145871-147700 GCF_000806365.1 Fopius arisanus
TAATGAAATTAAATTCCCGCATTTAATTTCAATGAAAATTTTTGAACAACGGTATTGCGTGAAAAAATTATTTTGCGGATAATAACGCGATGATTAATGAATTCATGCCGACAAATGTGATGGCTAGCCTATTTTGCTCGTTCTCTCCTGCATTATCGACAGGCTGCCGGCTGTTACCATGGAGAAGCCAATTTATTATCTCATCCGAATACTTAATAAGCCGTGATTCATTATTAATAACATCGAGTACAGAGTAACCGTCAGGACACGCGGCGTCCGCCGGCGATATTCATAATTCAGTGGATAATTTTGCTTTGGTAATTTTACTTTGTCAATATTTGACGAAATACACTGAGTTACCGGTGAATATTTCACATTAATCATCCCAAAAAGTCGTATGTCCCCTCGGTAGCCAATCGATAATGCATGAGAGAAGACACGGTAATAACGAGAAATAATGAGAAATAATGAGAGAAAAAATGGGTCGGAGGTGTGTCTCAGCCAATTCATAAAGCCCTGTCTGCTCTCCATTTTTTTTTTCTTTCTCTTCTATTTACCCTGGTAGTGATAAGAGCAAAACTGGAACAACAAGACTCAACCAAGAAGAAATACACGTTGGGATGAGATTCACCAGTGATAGTCCACTTTGTGGCCAATTCAGATGCACTCAAACTAATTTGCGTCCCTCCACTCTTATATTTCATTCACGTTTTATATTTTCTCCGCGATGTTGGAATGATATTTCAGGGTAAATTGTTTACCGTTGTATCCCGAATGGGGCAGCAGAAGATTTCTCGAATTGTCTTTATTTCCGATAAAAAAAAATCGCGGGTTAATTATCTGGAAGTCGTAAAAATTCCTCTCCACTCATATTTCTCCATTTTTTTCGGGTACGAGTCAGGTATCAGGCAGGATTAATGGGCAAACTCACGACGAAATATTCGATTTCGCGTTTATCATTTTCTTGTCGAGATTGAGACTCATATTTAAAGCCAAACTGCTCACAGTTTATTCCACGCTAAACGGTTAGACAGAAGAAGTTGTAGATTATCCTGAATTATGGATAAATCGTAGATGTGTTGGAGCTGGTGATATATCTCGAGTTCGACATGGAATAGCGACTTGGGGATGAATTATACCCGGGGTTTTCAGTCGCTGACTATTCAAACTGAGATTGGATATCCCCCATTTACATCAATCCTCAATGGTACGTCATGAATGCGTCGAGAGGTTTCTGATGAAATGGTGAATTACATTGACAAAAAGAAAAATAAAAAAAATAGATTTGATATAATCCGGGGTGTGATAGTCAGTGAATGCGTAATCAATCAAAATTGGGTTGAGGGTTGGGTGAAAAAAATTTATCGGTGATACGTTGAGACAATGGCACTGGCTTGGAATTGCTTGGGCGGTATCAGTAAAATTATGATTGTATTAAAATTTTTATGCCTCTTTCCGGCAGTTCATCCCCATTCCTTTCATGAATGAGAATGACGAGTTTTCTACTCCGCCCCTGTTACGGAATCGATCCGCATAATGTTTCTTTCAAACGCCAGTATTCCCCCGACATTATTGCCGTTCCACGGCATTTCATTTTCGACTGAGCCTCTAGCCCTGAGCGCCTCCTCGCAATTTGAGCTTGTTGAAAATTTGCAATGCAAAGATGATAGTTTTCTTTCTTTCCGGGGCCACCCCCTCACAATCCACCCCTCAACTCATCCCTTCGGCATTCCAAAGTGCTTTACGATCGCTTTTCCAAGTTTTAAATTTTTCATTCGGGTTTTATTTTGCCTTAAGACGCGACTTCCTCTTCTTCTTCTTTTTTTTTT
>NW_011887854.1:153180-154303 GCF_000806365.1 Fopius arisanus
AATTTTTTTTTTCATTTTACGCGAGTTTTGACGGAATAATTGACGGGAAAAATTCGGGCAGCAAATTTGATTGAAAAATTATCGACAGTGTACCAAAAAAAAATATCTACACTGATAAATTCCTCGCAATTGCCCTAGATTCCTAAATTCTCTCTAAAATTCCGATAATCCCCTACAATCATCACAAATCTCCAAACTCTCACGGAAAATTTTCGCCCAAAATCGGCAAAATATCGATTCATTCAACTTCACCGCGAAAATTTACGAAAAATCCCTGTAAAATCCGCGAAAAATATCAGTAACATGAAATATCCACCGCTGAAAATTTTCTAAAAAAATATATAATGTCCTTAATAATTAACAATATAAAATACAGAATATCGTAGAGAATATCGTGGACTCGTAGACCCCTCAATCGTTGCTATCTAATGTCAACTAAAGCTGGTTGAAGGGGACCAAATGCGTCAATTGTGCCATATATTTGACCCGTGTTCAACCAGCTAAGCTTAACATCATTCTTCATCCCCTCAAAAAAATATATACACAGACCCATCAGAATCACCTCCGGTTATGCATCCCGTTGAACAATAATTCTGCGATAATGTCGCCTGCACAATCGGTGTCACAGACACATCTCGGTGAATTGAGGCGATAGTAACGAGAACATCCAAATGAGTAATCACTGACCTCCCTGTCAGATATTCGCTGACACAGGTTTACACACCGATGATAATACCTCAGCACTCCAACTTGAATAGTCATTCCAATTATAACCTAGAAATTATCGTATCATTTCTTATTTCTATAAAATAGTGAGAGATAGAATTGTTATTGACAATGCAATTAAAAAATCGTAAAATTTTTCCGGTACGCGTCAAAATTTTATGATCTTGGAGGAAAACTGTCTTTTGCCGGAGGAGTTTGGAAAAGTTGAGGTTTTTTTTTTATTTCGATCGTAAAAGTATTTTTTTTTTTCAGGCGATAAAAGTTTGTCTTTCGCCTTCAGGTCGGATTATGAAGTCATATTCATCAGATAATACTTTTATCGCCGTGTGACGGTTGATATTCTGAGGTGATAGTGGGGAATAGGTTTTTTATCAGAAATTTAGGGGAATTTAATTAT
>NW_011887854.1:154624-241521 GCF_000806365.1 Fopius arisanus
AAAAAAATTCACCCTACAATCAATCGCTTGGATAAAATAATTAATCAATCACATTTGATTGACTCAACTCGATCTCAATAACTGCGAAAATCTTCTCAACAAATTTTTCTCCCGATACCAAATCAATTTGATATCCCCCTGAAATTGAATTAAACGTTTTACCGATAACAATGTCACGATTTCACCCACCCCCTCACTCATTCAACATCATATGGATTTACTTTCAATCACGAATAGCCAACCAATATGATTCGTTTTGACTGACACGGTACGGCATTAAAACCACATGTTATTGTAACAGTTACCCCGGGTGATTTATTGAATCAGGTTTATTTCCGATAACAGTAAAAGAAAAAAAAAAAGAAGAACCATCGATAATACTTCACTGATACCCTCGGATTAACACCCAATTACCTCCGCGATAAAAAAGAAAAAAAAAAACAAAAAACAGAGGAAAAAAAAAAAGTCCCAAAAATACCCCGCAAAAAAAAAATTCCAACACGTCATTCAGCTTCTATCCTTTCCCCGAGTCGTTCTCAAAATGAGGAATGAAAATCTATTTCTAGTGGCAGATATTCGAGTAACATGATACGTAAAGGGGGAGGGGGAAATTAACGTTAAATATAAACCCCGGGCTTTAAGCTGTCTCGCGACTCTTCGCATACCAAATCTCCCTCGTACCCGAGTGAAATAGACCGGACGATTATGGATGTGAGAATGTTCGGCATGTGAAATTGAATCCCCATTCATGTACTAATAAGGTCATGAAATTTTTTAATGATAAATACCTTGATTGACAGCCCCATCATCACTATTCCACTGTTTATCTCACACTTTATCTTTAGACATCACTTAATCGTCATTATCCAACACAAACTCGACAACTAGTTACATTACGCGTTGAATAATTCATCGAGTTAATAGTTTATTCTATTTTTGGGTGTTTTGTCAATTACTCGCCTCTTCTCTTCACATTCGCGCCCTTTTGATACTTATTTCACAATCTGACATTGAATATCGTCTACACGACACTGGCCAACAGTCGTCCTCTCAGGCGGTCAACCGACGGTCTAATATTTTCCCAAGCTCTCGCGCAATCGCGTCTCGAGGCCCGTTTATTCCAACTATTTTTAGGTATTCGAGAAATTATGCAACTCGGCTCACGACCTTAACACACACTTATACATCGGGCCTTTTTATTCTCAGTGTCTCATTCAATGTCTCTTATCGGTGGTGGAAGGGGGTGGCATAGCGTGAACGGGAGATTAAGTGACGGTTGTGGATTGCCGATGGTCTCGGAGATTATTTAGGATAAACTCCGGGGTTTTACGAGTTTCCGATGTACACAGATGTTTAGCATATTTCGGGGTAATGGGTTATGAGAATTTTGGCTGGCTGATGGGTTATCACTTAATTGGGTTAATTATTTTCGGTTGTTGGTGATGAGATGGCGGTTTCGGGGCAATCGTTAAATTGACGTTTCGATGGGTCGTGTGGTGGCAGCTGAGGGATGGGATTTTTTTTCATCTCGAATAGATTTGATTTTTCAATTTTTTCCGAGGCGAAAGTGAAAGCGATGGGTGTTTTCAGCAATTTTGAACTATTAACGAAATACGCGAAATTTTCCGATTAGTGGATTATTCACAGTGAATTTCCTTGAATTATGGGTTTTCCTCGAGGCTAGTGAATTTCGTAGATTAGAAATTCGTAGAAATTAAAAAGTTACATTTTTATCAATGAGATTTTGCTATTTCGACGATTTTTCGTGAAAATAGGGTAGTGAAAAAACGGATAGATTTTGAAATAGCGAAAATTTTGCGGAATTCTCCCCGACATACATTAGCATGAAAATAGCAACAGCCCCCATTGTACTCCTGCTCTCTGATACGTAAAATCTGTCTGCCTTTTCCCGTTGTGACAGCCAATAAGACAGTCGAGTTGAGAGGTCTGCGAGGGGGGTTCGAGAAGGGTGAGGTTACGCTCCTTGAACACACTGGCCTATTGTCAGAGTGACAATGGGCCAGAGAGTCAGCAAGGAACATCGTCGAGGGGTTCATACCTTGCACTGAGTTTCGCCGGTGTAAAACTCCGGGGCAATATCATCGACCGTGAAATATCCCCTGTTCTCATTCCCCCATTGTATTTAATTTTTCTTTCCTACCGCTCTTCACCCCTTTGACATGCAACACCCCAACAACCCCCCGGGGCGATAAAGATCGACGCGGCACGCGTCGGGACTCGAAGGTCGAGGGTCAATCGTTTTTTTTTTTTCATCTTCCCCTCACCCATTGAGACTTCCTACCCCGGGTTTATCTACAATGTCTGCAAATACATCTTGACTAGTCATCTAGATTCTAGACTCATCTGCCATTGGCAATTTCTTTATATTGACAAATCGGGGCTATTATTTTTTTTTCCGTGGGTTATCAGGGAGAGATTAATCACCGATTGTATCCGCACTAAATTACGATTTTCACCGCTCTCTCTCTTTTCCTCAGTCACACCGAAAATTATGAAATGATAATGTAGAGAAAAGATAATTAATTCCAGTAATTTCTTTGCGATTGTCTAAGTGAACCAGATAAATGATGAATCTCCTCACAAAATCTCTCTCTTGAAATACGATGGATTTTCTCTTTCTTCGTTTTTATTAAAAATTTTTATCTTCCTCTTGGAATTGTTTATGCATTAACCAGTACCTGTCCGACTAAAACGTTAACGTACTACTTGATGGGCGTCCGGGCCCGCACTGTGCAGCCGCCGAACGATTGCCGTAACGCTTCCCCGCCTCGCGGCTATTGCATTGCCCCCCTAGGGTGGTGACAAGGAGTGGGAGGACCAACCGACGCCTGCGCCCATCCGCATTCACCCTCACAATCCACCAACCCCCATGTCCTATCTACTGAAACATCCCTCTTTCCCTGCTTCACCATCTCACACCAACATCCCATTCCCTGTCCTCTCTTGCCCCCTCTTGCCCCCTCTTGTTCCCTCTTGTTCCCTCTTCGCCGCTCCTGCCCCATCTTGCCTCCTCTTGTCCCCTCTTGTCCCCTCTTGTCCCCTCTTGTCCCCTCTTGCCACCCCATGCCACTCCATGCCCCCCTTTCACCCCTTCCTCATCCTCTCTTCCCCCGTCTGCCTCATTCTATCCCATTCTATCTCATTCCATCTCGTTCTACCTCCATCTACCCTCTCTCGTTCTCCTCTTCTCTCTCTGCCTCCCCCTCTCGCCCCCTACTTCCGCCACCCTCACGCCATCACCAGGCACCACCGAAAGAACCTGCGTTTCGAGGCACCCCAAACCATCCCCTCATTTCTCGTCACCCTTTCTCGTCCCTCTTTGCCAACCCTCTAACCCTCCAGCCGCCTCCCCCTCTTCTCTCCCCTTTCCACCCTCTCAAACCCCCTGCCACCACTCATCGTTCCTCGGTATGTACCCAACCCGTCACTATAGAAAATATGAATTTGGGTCAGATACCCTCTACCGTGTCCTAATGAACCTTTAATGTGACCCATTTTTTTTTTCTTCTTATTTTCGATTCTGCCGGATGTTACGAAGGTTGTCGACAATTATTTATGCAGAGGGGTTGGAGGGGGGTGTCTTTGTGTTGCGAGAGGAAAATCTGGGGGTACAAGGGGTCGATAGCTAGTTGGAAAATTAGGTTTTTCTCAGGTTTTCGTGTGGGTCAAAAATGGAGGTCAATGGAAGGTCCACGTTGTGGGTTAATATCTGTGAAAATCGTAACGATCGTTTGCATTTTCCAATGGGAAAAAAGAAAATTGAACGAACACCTTTTTTTAAAAGAAATTCTCATTTCCACTGTATTTACTAAACTAGTCAGGCTAGAGTTATTATCGTCGGTTATTTTCCCGGAAAAATTTACGATCTTTTAAAAGCTCTTAAATTCCTTGGCAATGATTATTTTTTCATTCATTCCTTCCTTCCGCATCGAGTGGATAAACTTGTGTGAATCGAAGTTAACTTCACCGTACGATAATAGATTTCAATTTTCAAGTGGTAAAAAACAGAGTGAGATACGAGTCGATAGCGTCCCATTACCCCATGGTAAGACGCATGGAAATGGATTTTCTCATTCCATATTTAACCCTCTACACGGTTGGAATTGAAAGTTTTTGGAGTGCATTAACCGATCCCCTTTGGAAAATGAGTCAAACTCCAATTGAAATCGATGAAAAAGTTATTAACAAATGAAGCCTCACTGAGTGAAATCGTTTCAATTACCCTACCACCCCTTTATCCGACAATTTTCATGGTGAAATGAACCTTTTCGGTTGTAACAATGTCATTTATCTCGTAATCAATCGCGGTAAGTAACACTCACCCGGTGTTACAGTCACTTTCAACCGGACGTGGCGTGTCCAAGACCGCTTATAACGCGTAACAACAACCCGCCATTCAACATAATTGCCACATGATTTACATAGAATTTTAATTCACTCTGTATGAACTATTACCCTGGAAAAACACCTTCATCATGGAGAAATGAGAACAATGTCAGTGGTGAAAGGGTGATATTATCGTTAACACTTGAATGCGGTTATTATCATTAATCCATTTTTACTATTTCACGCTATTCTATTTTTTTTATTTTCTACAAAAATTTATCGTCTTAAAAAATCCATCTGACACACATTCAAATCCTGTGCTCATTCGCGGTTACAATTCCCCTAAAAAATCATCGATTACCCCTAAAAAACAATAAATTAATCATGATTATTGTCATTACAATTAACAACAATCAATCATTTGGGTTTAAACAAAATTCCTGATGCTCTAATTAAATTTGATATTAAAGAATCAAGTAATTGTATATTATTCAGATAAATATTCATTTAGAATATTAATTTTCTCATGAATCTCTCGAATCAATATTAATTTTCGAATCTCAATCGACATATCCGTTAGCTTTGATGTTGGTAGCCCCTGCGGTTGTTTGCAACGCCTCCATAAATATGAAAAAAAAAAATGGACCGATTAACCTTCGGGGGAGAGAGTGTAAATAGTCCACGGAACACTCCCCTAACTGGGGTAAAATCAAAAGGGGTTGGGGGTGAAAAGGGGGTTGGCGTTGGCTGACTGATTAGCTAAGTGATTGGAGGGCCCCACCCAAACGGTTAAGGCTGTCTGGTACTATCCCACATCATCGTTATATCCCGTCTTCATTGTGAATATATTCCCGATAATTTACCATCTGGGAAAATCGTTTTCCACCGTCTAACCGTCGTTCATCATTTAGTTAATTGATTATTATTGCAAGGGGGATAATTCGCAGGGAATTGTCATCAGATTAATATATCTATTTTTTCACTCTTCCATTTTCATTTTTAGCTTTCCGTAGTTTATTCAGATCTTCTATAATTCCTTTTGCAATTGGAATGATTGAAATATATTTACAGTGATTCGGCAATTGGAAGAATTATTTTCCATCCTCTAATATTTATTTATTGACTGATTGATTGATTATTACTGGTGAAATAATTGGCATGGAATTGTCGTTGGACTTCTTCTCGATTTTTGATAGGACTTTTTAATTGCTATCAATGGAAATATCTCACAACTCGTTTAGGATAATTGGGAGGACTGTAAGGTCAGAACAAATTATTCCAATAACTGGTTAATGAATCATTATGGTTTTCCGGATTCTTTATTGGTATCTCCTGCTCATTGTTATTCCTCTCCGCTGTCGATGAAAATAAAACAACCCGTTCTCGTTATCCCCTCGATTTTTATCGTCAATTGCGACGGAAAATGGGGATCCGACAATTTAGAAATTTTCCAATTTTCCAATCTTCCCGGAAAATCATGAAAATTCCACAAAATCTGTCGTTTAATCTACTTTCTCGAATGTTTTTGATTTTCCATTCAACTATTGCCAGTTCCCAAAGTCTTGACATATTCATTGCAAAATGTCAAAACCGTCCCGGAAATTTGAGCCGGAAAACTCTCGGCGACGAGTTCCCCCTCATTTTTCAAATTTCCGTTATCCCCATCTCAACATTTTCCATTTTTTTTTTTCTCTCCACTGATCCCAATTGTCTACTCATACATACACTGTCACAATAGTATCCCCAGCCATTGTGTACACTAGAAACGCGCGGAGAGCCCCGAGTGCTCGGAAAAACAAGCATTTCCCCCCCCTTGTACCAAGAGGGCGGGGGAGATTGGGGGATGAGGGGGGGTTTGGAGTTGAGCTTCGCCTCATTTTACATCCCAATAAAACGGTATTAGCCAAAGCAATAAATATACCCAGTCGGTTGTTTACGTGCCTCGCTGTGCGCTTCCATTCTAGAACGTCCACCCCCTGTCCCCCCATCCAACCCCCCCAGGTTTCGAGATTAAAACCGACATCACGACGGTATACACCTGGGGAACTTGCCCCATTCCCAAAATTCAATCTGTAACATCCTGTTTCTGTCCCGTTATTCTTTCAAGCCCCTTTCCTTTTTCATTTCATAAATTTTCGACTCTGGATTTTCTCTCGATAATTTATTATGTAATAGACAATTTTCCGAGAATAGTAGAATGGAAACTATAAAAATTTCAAGGTTCAATTTTCCAATTCTCGGAATTTTCAATTACGATTTTTCTGGAATTTCTCGGAATTTTACCACGAACGAAAAATTCCGTAAGAAATTTTCCCCGCCCCACATAATCACTAATTCAATCATTCCCAACCATCAAAACCCCCAAAAATCCACCCCTCCCTTTCATCCAGGAAAAACACCCCAACAAATGCGAAAATTCCCCGGCAAATCCCGTAATTTATCGCTGCGCTAGTCTGACCGTAGCTCTTCCTCACTACTCGCTTAAAAAAAAAAGCAACTCCAAATTTTTCCCCTCGATAAATCGTGCGATCAGCGCAGCCATCCGCCCCTATCCCTGACGAAAGCAGTAACATTTATTTATTCAAATCGATTCCATTAAAAAAAAAAAAATCAAAAACAAATAAATAAAAAATGGAAAATCTCTCAAAAAAAAACATTCAAATGATAATAACCGCACGCAATTTGTGCGTACAAAGCGACGGCCGACGTCGCACTGACATCAGACTATTTCCTCTGTGTGTTTCCACCCCTTTTTCACCCCCTTTTCACCCCCTACCTCCCCCCAGCCGACGCCTATTGACTGGTGCGCAAGCCCTGGGCAGCTAGACGTCCCCTGAAACGCGAACAGCCGTCGACGATGTGCCCCTGAACACTTTGAGCTTCTCCTCGCCACATCCGTAAAATCCCCCGCCACCTCCCCCTGATCCATCGGTTTCCACCACCCCCTTTCACCCCCCTTTTTCTCTGTCACTGACCTCGCCCCGAGGACCGGAAGGGGATTTTCTGTCTTTACCCCCTGTCTCTTGCCACCTACACACGTCTCAATGACTTTTGGCCACTTTCCACCAATCGGAATGCAGTATCTTTTATTTGTCAGTGGTCAAAAACCACTGGACAACTCGCAAAGTCAACCCCCCCTTCATCCCTTCACCCTCCCTTCACCCCCTTTTATCTTTGATTTGTTTTTATCCGCGGAGATATTTACTGATATTTTCCGCAATTTCACTGAAAATAAACTGGAAAAATAATTAGTTTGCACATTCATTATTATTACGTCATTTTATTTATTCGTTTAGCGGTGGAGAGAGGGAGGGGAGGGAATTGTGGCGGCTATGAAATTTATTTTTATAAAAATTTCAGGGGGTTAGGGAATTTATTTTTGCGTTGATCGGATTTTTTATTGTAAAGTCAGTAAATTTTATTCTCAATTTTTCTCCTGCGAAATGAAGAATGAAAAACCATCAACTTAAATTTCCGATAAAAACATGAATATTCACTACCAAATTACTGTACTGAATATTCATGTTGCAAGAATATATTTTCCCCTGATTTCTATCAATTTTTACGGAGTAATTGTACGGAAAAATGAATGAATATTTAACTTTTCGACTGCATTTCCTTGATTCGTTGATACATCGGTGGAATAAAAAAAAAAGCGATAAGAAAAATTCTCAAAATAACAGCGAAATTTCACCATTATTTACTCAATAAAAAAATACATTGTTATTTTATTTATCGCCACTGGCGACGGCCGGAAGCCCTTCAGCCTGGCATTTACATTAAATTCTCTAAATATTAATTTCCGGATATCAAACGAATGAATTTAATCCGGAAATCATCGGAGCGAACATAAACGCGGACCCGCGATTTCGGCATATCGCGGAAAAAAAAAATCTCCACTCGTCACCCAAAACTTTTCAATTTCATCAGAAGTATGAAAATAAAACTCGAGAGTCGAGAGAAACTTTTCTGGACATGGTAGAAAAAAAAATGTGATGTATGTATCACTTTTTTTTTCGACCAGTTGTCCATATCCTTTTAACTCGAGTTGAGATCTCACGAGTGGAGCCAAGTGCGATTGTCCTGAAAGAAAGAAATATATAAACACAAAAAAAGCTGAACAAGGGGTCGGAAAACAAGACGAGACGTATACAGACGAATGACGCAATTCTCCGCGTAATCTATCCCATAGATTCCGAAATTTCCATCAAATTTGTCACTTTAAACCGCGGAAATAAATTCCATCAAGTAATTTCAATTTTTCAATAAATATATCTCTCACAAATTCCCACCTCGCGAATAATCCATTCGCACCATTAAACTTCCCAAGATAATTTTTTCAATTCATATAAATAATACGAATAAATGTAATAATTCCATAAATCCTCTCTCAAAAGCCAGTTTATAAATATTCATCTCACGTTTTGAAAAAAGCCATTTCAATGAATTGAAGTGAAAAAAAAAAAATGCCAGAAATCCTTCAATTTTTTTTACCTACAATGAAAAAAATAGAAAAAAATGGCTGAAGATAGACGTCGATCACCGATGAAAACTTTTCGGCCTGAATTTTTATTTCCATATTTTTTTTTCCCTTTTGTGTGCACTTAATGGGCTCCATAGATCACACGAAAATCGTCCGTCGTTTAATTACAGAATTAGAGAGACCGCGCCCAGCGTGAAAACACTCGGTAGAGATAGGGTAGAGGGTCAAAGGGAGAGTGATGGTGAGAGAGGATCCGTTCGTTAGTCACGTTGGAACAATTGAGTACCGTTGAAAGCTTTTAATTGTTGGGTAAAATCCAGAACGAGTTGAAATTATTCTTTCTCCCCTATTTAGCGACAAAAAAATTTTCACCCACGCCAATGTTACGCTATTCTGTATATTTTAAATTCATCTCTCTCACTCGTCAATTACCAATTTTTACGATTGCATTTTACAGTTTTCCGTTATTCAAAAGAGAAGGGACAAAAAGAAAAATTGTGAGAGGGAGATAGAGAGAGGATAAACTACACGGTATAGAGGAAAATAACATAAAAATTTTTTTGGCCATTCTCCAAAGAGCTTGCCAACTCTCGAACGAGTACTAAATCAAAATACCCAGAGACCATACCCACGAGCAAAGTTAAATTTTATTCCAAATCCTTTTATCGCGAAAGCCATTTGAAAAAAAAAATAGCCATTCCATAGGATGATGTAGGAGTAGATGATTCTCCGTGGTTTCTCATGGAGAACGTAACAAAAAAAAAAAAAAACCAACGAATAACTGTACTTTCAAGTGACAGAATGATTTCCGATATTTTTCTTCATGATTTCCAACGATTAGATCATTCTCTCGAAACGGGCATTTTTTCCGATACCAATTTATCCCGAATATCCCTGAATTGAATAAAGATGGTGATATTTTCATAGATACCTTTTTTATAGCTCTCATCTTTTGCAACCTAAAATGTATTTACTGAAATCTCACCATCACCCTTCAATTCCGAGATGTGGGGCTATGAAAAAGTGCACTTTAGCACTCCGCTGTGGAGTTACGTGATTTGTCGAATCAAAGAATCATAAATTGGCGGCTCTTGGGTAAATACCCGAGCCACGTGAGATCTTAACCCCTGAAAAGTCTTAACCCCATTACAGAAAAGTAAACGAGATCCACTGAGTAACTTATGTAGCATCTGCGGTCAACGTGGCGTTACCCCCATTGACGTAATGGACCAAGAGTGTATACACCATTCTGCAACATTGCATTCTCTCCCTCGCCCCAACCCTGTACCATCATTTACGATCCATCTTTACGTCTCTCGTATCCTTGCACCGGGTTCACTGTACATAACCCCAAGGGATACGATGAGAACACCAGAAGGCATCAAAACCCTAGCACGTGGCCTCCTTTCGTCTGCACTATTGCGTATCCTGTACTCATCACTACCGCTAACACACTTCCTTACTCTATTTACGAGCCATCATGCTCGGTATTATCCTTTTTTTTTTCTTGTCAGTTTTATCCTCTTCTGATATGGCTTTCGTGTGTAAAACAGGGTTGAAGGTTAATTCTCCACGCAAAGGTGGAGCTACAGATGATTTTTCATTTACCCAATCTGTCGGGCTAGTAACAATTGACCTGGTTAATTTCCAATTTGACCTTCGTCAGTTGACCTTTTAGTAGATCAACACGATTTCAACCTCGGATTGATTCGTACGACTTTATGTTGAGGGTTGATCTCTTCTTCGATCTGTAGAAATCCTACAGGACCTTCGGGTTGTTGTCCCACTCGGTGATTTAACCCTTTCATTGACCCACACAATTGGCACTCTATTTCCTCCATACTATTTGATCTTCATGGTTAATCCTTCGTTTGACCCACACGATAGGATCTTCATGGTTAATCCTCCGTTAGACCAATTACGATTAAACCGCCAGTATCACTCCTGGCATTAGGCTTCATTCAACCCACATCGTTTGACCCACAGTGTGACCTCCACTTTTAACCCAGTATTTTATCCGTATCCTTCTTTAACGAGTGACAGCCGTTGGGGTGACCTTTTTATGAGTGGTATTCACCAAAAATTCAGATCATCCCCTATATTTATAGGGAAATGGGGAGGGTTTCTGCGCCAGCTGCACGATCAGTGGTGGTGATGTTTACTCAGAGTTTAAGCGAGAGCCGAGAGGTGACCCTTAACCCACCCCCGTATACACATTGGACGTATAAACTCATGTTTAGGATAGGTCAGGGGAGTAGAGTCAAAACTCAACGTTCCTCTCAGCTGTTAAGCGTTGTTGATGGTAAACGACGGGATTCTTTTTTTTTTACGGTAGAAGTTTTTGGTAGGATAAGCTGAGCTGACCCTTCTGAGCTCATCCAGCAGATTGAATTATACTGTTTAAAGTGTAAATAAGTCGACTCTCTCAGATTTAGCGAGATAAATTCAAGTGAGTCGTGATGTTTGGTGACACCTGGGTGGTTCTCTTGATCAATAATCATCAGTTGAAATAACAATAGTACAATGACGGTGGAATTAATTGCTCTTCGATAACGATTCCGTGGCACTGAGGGGATGGTGAGGAAAAAGAGTAAAAAACGTT
The DNA here is from genome assembly GCF_000806365.1 of Fopius arisanus. Lineage (NCBI taxonomy): Eukaryota > Metazoa > Arthropoda > Insecta > Hymenoptera > Braconidae > Fopius > Fopius arisanus. The sequence continues at coordinate 166,057 of NW_011887854.1, forward strand.
AACGAGAGACGTGATTACGTAAAGGTTGCTGATGGATGAGGGAGAGAAGGAAAGCCAGTTGTGTTGGAACATGTTGACGTATAACAGTATCGCTGGGTGGATTCGTCGGGCGTTCCGTTGGAAAATGAGAAAATCTGGAGAAAAAGGGTGTATGCCATCAAATAAAAGGGAATAAGATGGATGCCGCTGAGTAAATTGAACGTTACGAGTGGTGACAGAGTGACAAAGTCGGTGAACAATTCTGTTATGGGAGGGAGAGGGTTATTTATGTGGGAAATGAGGGGTTGGAGGTATGGAAAATTGATTTGCACTTTCCATTACGCGGAAAAATCGCGTGATAACTGGAAAAATATTTTAGGGGGGGAAATAAGTTTATTTCAACACAGAAAAGTAGTTGGGGGTGATTATTCCTTGATTATTGGGTGATTAGTGGGTATTTGGAGTTTAATTGAATTTTTTTTTTTCATCGGGAGAGATAAGAACATCTTTATGGATAATACAGAATGAATTCTCTCGAGAAATAATAGAATGTTCTGGGAGAATCACGATAAGCCCTTCCCATCTTGAATCCCTGGGATGCGACGGGAAGATTGGAAAATAGAAAAATGGGGAAAGACGCGTTTGGATTTTTCAAATCGAAAAGGGAACACTTGTAATCTCGGTTTTCAACTTGTTGGTGTTTATCAGATTATAAATTCCCACATTCAATTGCCCAGAAATTTTAATTAGCCAATAATTTTACCACAATCACATAATTAATTAAAAATTCCATACAATCTGATATTCAATATTAATATTTCCATTTAAAATTTAAACAATCCGGAAATTAATTTTCCAATTCTCAACCGCGTTGTGAGAAAAGACTAGAGAAAATATCGCCAAAAAAATTCCAATCCTCGGAAAATAATTTTCAAACGATTAATTTAAAAAAACATTGAACCCCTCGAAAATTCCCCGCTGCAATAATCCTACAATCCCCATAAATCACGAGTGTATAAAATTTTTAAGATATTAACGTCGAGTTTGTTGAAAAAAGAAAATGTAAATGGGAAGAAAAAGGAAAACACAATTAATTATTCGCGCTCTAGTAGAAATGCAGTTAGAGGAAAAGCAGAACCACTTGCATATATACAAACGCCAGCTGTATTAAACTGCAGTAGAAAACCGTGAAGGGGTGGGTGGGTGGTTTTGGTAGGGGTTGAGAGGGGGTGGGTTGGAAAACAGGAAGGCGAAGGAGATACGCTCTAATGTGGATACAATGGCCGACAGTTGGTGCTGCCGGTCCATCTCGATGCTTTTTACAGCGTACGCCAGCAATTTCTTTTCTGGGGATAAAAATCTCGGACGAAAAAAGCGAGACAGTCTAGTTCTATAGTGCGGTCGTTAGCCGGAGGGTGGGTGGGTGCTAGGTTTGAAGGGGGGTTGAGGGGGGTAAAGTCAGTCGCGAAACGAGAACGAGGCCGGCTTAATTATGAGAAACGTTAGAACGACTCAGTAAAAAGATGAGGGGACAGTCAAGGGGTTTAATTGGCAAGACTGGATACGCAGCCAAATGACCGGTGTTTTCTCGGATTTTTCCTATTTCCTAATTTTTTAACATATTTTTTTTAGTTTTCCGACGGCAATTGCACGGGAAAAACCGCGCGGAAAGGAAAACTCAGGGGAAATTACGGGATTCGTTATGCTTTGGATCATTAAGGGGGGAAATTTATTTCAGACTATTAAATTCGAAAATTTTTGTACGTAATGGGGATTTAGGAATTTTAAATTTTTCGCTGGGAATTTCACGGGAAAAAACTCGCGGGGAGGGAAATTGAGAAAAAGCGCCGATCTCTGACGTATCTTTGGGTTCTTTAATAAAGACCTCGTGGAAATTAAAGGCATTAGAATGAATTTAGTTGAATAATTCAAACCCAAAAATAAGAAAACCCCAGAGTATACGGAATTTCGAATTTAAAAAGACATCTAGTAACTTTCCACCTAAAATAAACCACCAACATCGCTCGAACACATCTCCCAAAATTTCCGACAAATTCTCCCCCTCAAAAAAAAATTCAATAAACCCGTGAAGACGTCATAACCATGAACTCAGTGCCATGGAATATTTATGGGACAAGACACTGCGTATTGTTGAGCAATAGAGTTGAGGGATGGTATAAAATTTTAAGGAATTCCCGGAAAAACAGGGAAATAAAGTTTTGGACATTTGGGTGGAGCGGAACTTGCGGAAAAAAATGGGGTGAGGGGAGGGAAAAGAGGCGACATTTGAAGGGGTTGGAGAGGAAAATAAGAGGGAGTTGCCAGAATAGTGGGAAATTTTTCTACTGACACATGAGACGCATACAACAAGTATCTTACGGCATCCCTGTGGCGCCAAAGATTCTGAACTGCTATTTCTTATTTTATTTCTTTGAGATATAGAAACCGATAACTTTTCAAATGTTGAGGTCACGTGCCCGCGAGATATTGACGGCGTGACGAGCCTTTTGAATCAAAATTAATGCCCAGGGGGTGGTGGGTGGAGCGTGGGGTGGGAATAATGGAAGGAAAATATAAAGGAGTAAGTGAAACGTATAAAACCATTACTGTTATCCCGGCGCGTGGCAAAGCCGACTATATCATTAGGATATACTTGTATCCACCGTATATACCTTCTTCCATTCCACCCTCCTCCCATTTACCCCCCATCCACCCCCCAGGATCTTCCTTATGGCGTGCTGTTTACATTTTCACATTTCAAGACCATTTTATCCGGCATTCCACTGCGACTGAAAATTCTCATTGAATATTTAACGGGGGGGGAGGGCTTTGGGGAGAAATTTTTGTGATTGGGGGAGGGACTCGCCCGGAAAAATAAATTTTCCACCGATTAATTAGATGTTTTCCAAATCCTTTTGAGGGCAAAGTTTTTCCGGAATTTCTCGATTCCCGGCGGATTTTCCCCCGCGAGGGGTGAAAAAGAAGGGAAAAAAAAATTGGTATTGATGTAGCCAATATTTTTAAGGGTCACGTCGAGTCTTTCACGCCGAATTGACAGAATCCGGGTATATAATCCTCAGCAAATGATGGTAATACGATAAAACTCGGATAATTGGGAGCTGTCGGCGCATGAAAACCTCCGGCCAGTATTTATTCACATGTGATTTCATTTTGGTCTTTGGCAGATGAATTTATTGATAAAATCATTATTAACTAGACTGATCTTGTGGTAGAAACACAATTAATTCAGTAAAAATAACAATTTTAGTAGGAAAAAAAAACAGGACACCGGCGATAATTAGATTACCGAAATGATGTTTATTATTTCCAGTATTTCCATTATTTCCATTATTTCCTCGACGGAAAAATATATAATTGAATCATTCAATCCTTCTGAATACCTACAATAAGTGGAATTATCCGTTTATTAACAAAAATTAACAATCACTCGAGACAAATTACAATTAATAATCGATTTCCACATGAATAAATTCAGGAAAAATTCGCAATTTATCGGTAACGTCGTGAAAAAAAATATAATTGAACGCTTATAATCGCAAAAAATGTAATGATTCATTAAAACATTGAGAAAACTCTTGCGGGCTAGTGTTGGGTTGATAATTGACAGTATCTCTGGGGAAAATACCGCAGTGCTGGATCCCCTAGATGGACTTTAATATATTGCCAGAGAGCATTCGAGGGAGAGATGACGGTTATCTCAAATTGAATCTTCCGCCAATGCTGTACCCCCACACTGGATATTATATATATAAACAGAATGGATGGAACAGCATATGGATGAATATATATGCCACTAAATCCGATGGCGTAAAAATCTGGGGGATGAATTCAAATAGTCAAATTTTTATTCTGATCCGTTTCTCGATTGCCACAATTTTTCCAACATTTTAAATTACCATATCAATTTATTATCACTTAATTACAAATACTCATAATTCAATTTCATTAATCGTGATTCTCATAATTTTGGAAAATAATTGGAAATAGTGGAAAATAGAAAATGACAGAGTAATTCACGAGTTGATAAAATTTTGTGTTACCCCAAAAATGATACGAGAGTGAAATATATTTTTTTCTTCCTCACGACGTGGATGAGTATAAAAGATAGTGGAAAAAGTGCCTTTCGCTCTGGTACGTAGATTTCTTGACATCCTGTACTTACTGAAGAATGCAAGTCTTGCTCTCGAAGTATGCAAGCACCTTGGCAACTTCCTTTGATCTGCCCGAGACAAAGAACAATGCTATTCCCATCGTCCGCTGGCGTCACATTATTCCGCAGACATATATATATATTTTTTTAATCTCTTTCAACCAACCCGAGTATAGGGTTGATGATTATTTTCGTTAGGTCATTCTTAGGGTGAGGGTTCGTTCAATTGACCTAAAAGCATCCGCAGGAAATTCACCATAAGACTAATAGGCCAGGGGGTGATTGGAAATTGCAGTTTATCTATCGGTTTAACTTGCGGAATTACACCTATATTTTATACATTGAATTATTGTTTAAAAATCGTATCTCCGGACAATTTATGGGACGGAGTTAATCGGATTATGAATTTTATGCGAGTCTGCCTGCAAATCAGATTAATTATGAAATAAGGTTTTGGGTTTCGATGAATTATTTTTAATAGTCACGGTTTTTCGGGCAATTTTCCATTTTCCGTTGGCATTTTATTTCAATCATTTTAGTTTCACCGCAATTCAGCCATCGAAAATCGACGATTCATTCTAAAAATCCGCGGAAACTATTATTTCACGTCAATTATTTGGAAAGAATGCAAAATGCATTTGAATTTTCAAATGATCGTCTAATCTATCCCAAAAATCTTTGAATTTTCATCAAATGAATGAAGTTGAACTAAAAATTCTAAACACGTGAATAAAATAATTGCTAAGTCGTTTGAGTTAATCCAAAAGTCAGTCCCAACGAATGAAAACCTCGGGATTTACCATCGACATTTCCAATTACGAGTTCTGGTGATAAGCTTATCGTTTTATTAATCCCCAATCGACGGGCTAAATCCCCCCGAAGTATCGTCGGACGATCTAAACAGAATGTATGAGCACTCGAAAGGAATTCATAAAGAATAATTTCAAGTGTGAATAGCATTGAGCCCTCGATTATGCATTAACTTTCGTTGTAAAACGTGACTCTGGGTTGTGTCCAACGTTTGCACCATGGGCCCACTTTCCAGCTTCCCAAACAGGATTATTTTGCAATTCAAAGTGAAAACTCTTGCCCCCCGTTTCCTATTCCTCTCCCTTCCGCCCCCATTCGCCCACTTCCACCCACTTCCACCCACTTCGTCCCCCCTCCCAACAAGAGAGAGACTCGGGGGCATAATCCTTACATTTCCGAGGACCACCAAACTTCCATCTACTGTATTTCCCCAAAGTTCAAGTCGTACCAGAAGGAAAAGTGAGACGAGTTCTTGTGAAAATATCTCCTGGAATTTTCAACTTCTTTCATTCAAATTTTCGGGGGGGAATTCATCAAGATGAGAGCTCGACAAGTGGAAATTCATTGACTATTTTGTCGCGATTTTGTTGCAAAAAAATAGATTCATTTTACAATTAATAATAAAATTCTTGGAGATATTGGAAATCGTGGAAATGATCAATTAATTAAAATATTTTCACCTTGAATTAACGGTTAATTAATAAGGGTAATTAATGATAATTATCGATTAATTGATCATTATTCGTTTTTAATTATAATAATTTTCCTTTTGCGAGAATTTTGGAGGGAAAAAAATGGTGAAAGATCTTTAATTGATTAGTTCTAGTACCTCGTTCAATGGCGCGCCCCAATTACCGAATTAATGCCGTAATGTCGGCAGTTTATTACATGGGGGCTCATTAAAATTGCAAAACACCGGACATCAATGAACACACCCTTTAGAATTTGTTGGCCGATATTTGCGCTCCCGGGAATTTTGTGAATTTTACCCCCGAGGCAAATTCACTCGATTCATTCGTTTGAACGTTTTCAAATGTCTTTTAATTGGATGACCAAATTGGATAACAACAATAGACCATTGTCCTGGAACAGTGCGTTCGAACAAATCAGAATGCGAGCAAATCATTCGCTCGTTACTCACGTGAAAAATTATTTCATTTCTTCCCGAAATTACTAATCATTTTTCCCGAATTTTCCCTCCAATTACGAAAGACAAAATCATCCACAAAGAATTTTTCAATTCATCACAAAAATCCAATATTCAATTCATCCGGGCAAATAATTTAATCACATTTAATTCAATTTCATTCAATCCAGGATAAATTCCTGCAAATATTTACGCGATGTTCTCTCTAATGAAAATTAATTACAGACAAATCAGTATTCAAATGGAACATTAAATGTTTTCTATTTCAAAAATACAATTGGCTGAAAATAAAAGCCTCACTAATCGAGCCTAGAAAAGCAATTCTGTTTGACACAACTCTTTTCCATTACCAAATGGTGACAATTGTCGGTTGTAATTTCAAGAGTAATTCGAGTGAAATCGCCATCTTTGGAAGCAGTAATGGCACCCCAATCAATACCATTACAATGCCCCCCCAACCCCCATGTTGATCTCATCTCCAAACTCCTTGATACAACCATTTCGTTTCATCCCTCGCATTCAATTCCTTTTATATGATAATTGCAAGTTATTTGCCCCCGTCTCTGTATAAACAGTAAGGAGCTTTATTGGTGCAGTGCATTGTACCGGATCGCCTATAGAGACCGATAGATTTCTCAAAAGCTGAGCTCATCCCGTTTTCTTCAGTTTCCTTCCTTCCTTCCTTCCTCTGCCCTCCCATTTTCCCTTTCTTCACCTCTCACGTCAATGCGGGCTCCATCGAATTTTACTCTCCTGGAGTCATCCCCACGTTGAAACTCTGATATGGTGCACCCCCACCTCATCCTTCCATCCTTCCCCTCATACCCCTCTCGACTACTTTCACATAAAAATTCACTTGCCACTGGGATACATTCAGAGTACCTGATACAGTGGTAGTATTCCCATTTCAAAGGTTTCAGGGGCTCCGGGCAATTCATCAAATTGAAAAGACAGAGACCGTTACGATCAAAGAGAATATGTGCGGATCACGAAATCACCCATTTCGGTTCTGACGGGGTGGAACTCTTTAAATATATCTGTTTGGCGAAATTTCCGGCAATTTTACCAAAATATTCGGGATAAACCGATATTCTCGTTTTAACCAATTATTCATCATTTTCTTTTCAATATCACGCAAAGATATATTAAATACATAATAATATATATAATATATTAATATCATATTTAATATATAATAATATCAAATTAAACCCAAGATTTGCCCCAAATATATAATAAATTTTATTTCCGCATCCTAAAAAATATTAATTGATCTCAACCATGGATACAATAAAAAAAAACCAAATGATAAACTCAATTTATTATATATTTGTAGGGAACACAAGATATCTGCGTGTGCCCTTGCCCCCCAATATTGTCCCACCCCGACAAAACGGTTTTGACCCCTCGGGCGAGAGCGACAGCCCAAAATATTCATGAATTCCTCATCCAGCGTTTAAATTACACGTACAATATAAGCGGTCACTAACTGTCTCCCTTGCCCTCCCTCGACCCCCCCTTCCCCCCACTTTCACAGTCACTTAGTTTTCAAGTGCCCTCTCCCAACGCCAGCAACAGAAAGAGCACTTAAACACCCCCTGACAGTTAAATTTAACCAGCACCCGCTGGCTATCACCCACGAATACTGATCTACGTTAACCTTCACCCATCACTCCACCCACCCCTCCCTTCCACCCCTCTTTTCTTCATAACACCAACTCAAATTTAACCCCCCCCCCATTGGTGTTACCCACCATTGCCACGTACCAACCCGCGGCCAATTTACATACAATTGTTGCTAGGTTCATTAACCCGTACATATTTACGTGTGTTTGAACTGTACCGAAGGAGTGGGTGATAGCCCGGCGTTTATGCGTTAACGGTTTATTTTCAAGTTGAGGTAGTGAAGGGTGTACACGATTTTCACCCAGAGGGTAAATTGCTGTGGATGCCGTGCAGCAGTAAAGGCGAGAAATTTTCCCTCATTCCCATGCCGCATGTTGGGAAAATTAACACTGGATATTTTGCTGGTGTTCTAAAAATTGTTGTGATGTAACTTCAAGGTTCGGCTGATCTATTCGCGCCTGGGGCGGTTGATTATTTTTGGCAGTTGACCCTCGGAAAATATATAGAATATCAATTCAAGTGGCTCGCACGGAGGATTTGCACTAGCACGACAACAGAATTATCTTTTAAAAAAATTTCCTCTGTTGAATAAATTGTTATGTATTTAATGGGTTTTCCATTTTCATTGACAGGAGTAGATTATTCTCAGGGGTTGACCCACGCGGAAAATATAAGGAAAATTGAGAAGGAGAAAAAAATTATGGAAAATTGCAATGCTTTCTGCTTTCAGATATTTATTTCGTTTTCTTGAGCTGCATGAGATTATTTTTAAGACTTTACCCTCAATATTATAATGAAATATGTAGATTTTAATAATAATAACACATTGTTTTATTTTTGTTCTAGGTAAGTGAAACCAGATTTCTAAAGAAACTTTTAAAGGGCGTCATGAGTGAGTATTGATCATGTTTTTGAGGGTAGAAATGGCTGGGATAGGTTATCTAGGTCAGGAATAGAGAGATTATGCAATTTATTTCGAGGTCGGAAGGACCACGCCCGGTGGTTTTCTGGGTTGATACCGAATCGCCGAAGATTCAATCCTTTTTCAATTTTTCCATCCCTAGAATTTCTGTTTCGACAAAAAATCATCCAAATTTCAATTGCCACCCCTTCACTTCTCTAACCAATTCCCCCACAATTGCGCATTGGCGTCAACTTCTCAGCCCCAAATTCCGAAAATCCCGTATTTCACCCGTAAAAAAATTCATGCGGTTTTAAATTCCCGTCCAGCGTCCGCGACTGTTGTCTGTAAAAACAGTTAGAGGAAAAAAAAAAAGAACTGGGGATATTTTTTTTTCACCGCCCTGAGCGGGTAAAAAAGCAGAACAGTCGGAAGATAGCAGAGGGGATTCCATTGTAGAAATCAAATGGTAGAAAGTAGAGAGCTTCATCGTGGGACGAAAAATGGGTTTTCCTGGGATATGTGTGCGTTCTTTTTTTTTTTTTGGCCGTGTAAAAAGTCGAATGGGTAACGAAACAGATGGAAATCTGGTCAAAAAACTTTTTACCCGGGAAGATTGGTCTGAGCTCTCTCCTTTTCATACAAATATTTTTTCAACTGGTCGACGTCTCTAGACAAGGAGTTGTCTGGTGGGTGGTGGATTGGGGGTTGGAGTCTTGCGTGATTCGAATTCTGAAGCAGCACCAGAGCTTTCCTGTTGAGACAATTGATTTGGTCATGGCAGGGTTCCAACAAGAAACGAGCACGGCGGTTTTGCCTCGATATGGCTGACAAAAAAAAAATACTATATATCCAACTTCTTATTCTTTTTACCCACCCCCGTCAATATTTTTTTTTTACCGCCCCCATTTCACCACCAGTCAGCATCACTCAGTGTCCACTCGGAATCACTAGGACTCGAATAATGAAAAAAAAAACACAATTGAAAATTTCCGCGGAAAAAAATTATTTCAAACCCCTGAAAACGTCAAATTGATTTTGCAACTGATGGAAGTGCAAGCGAACGTGAAAAAATTCTTTCGCATGGCTGAAGTAAAAAATATAATAGCCCTTCAAATACCTGATGGACAGTTTTCAATGAAAAAATTCGGTCATACGCTTGATCGTTGCCACATGTGTTTGATGTAGATGAAAAAAAAAATGTTGGGTGCACTGGTATCAATTCCCAAGATATCAAGACCCATGATTTATTACAATTTCCTACTAATTCCAGTAGCGATCCTCAAAAATCGATTGTCAAAATAAATTCTCTGATTTTTCTGCCACCAAATAAAATTCAATAATTCCCTGAGTCATTAACTCAAAAAATCGCGAACATTCCATCATTTGCAAAGTTACTAGCCCCCAAATTGATAAAAAAAACTGAAATCCCCTAGAATTATTGAAACGCACCCCAAAACAGCGAGAAACTCCAGTGAAATGTTTCGCAGAGCATTGGGTAGTTAGTTATAATTAGCGGTCCAGACGGTAGCCGCGATACCACGCGCCCATTTCTCCGTTGAAAGGGGCACAAGGACCAGACGTTGCCCTGGGGGGGAGTTGGAGAGAAGAGGGCAAGACGATGAGGCTAATGCGCACATTCAAACGCTAATTCTACCTGAAATACAGGCGAAGTTCAGACACTGTGCCACAGCCCCAGCAATTGGTAGGGGTTGAAACACAGAGGTACCTCCCCCTTCTCCCCCCCACGGTATATTGGAACTTTGCGAGGTAAAACTTTTCGTCGATTACGTTTCAAATTGCCGTTCTGTTTCGTATCGACTGGAGGTCGTTTCGTGCTGGGGAAAATGGCGCACGTACGTCGTGACGCAAGTTTTGCACCGAGAGACAATTTTATCCCGGGCCTCTTACCTCGAACAATAGAGAAACTCGCGTTCAGATGGTAGTGGAAAGACAGGTTCATTTCAAATAGATCACCGCAAGTATTTACTCGGGTTTGTGCCTCGTCTTACCTGCAATTGTAATTGCAATTGGAAATATTGAACTGACATTTTTTACTGGTGGATCAAAACTGCGGGTGAACTCGATCTTTCGGATCAAGACTTATTAGTCAATTGGGTCTAGTCAGGCGTTGGAATGAAATTGTGGAATAGTGGGTCAAATCTTCTGGGTCAATTCATGGGTTAAATTTATTAATTGACCCGTACGAATTAACCCGTGACCCTGAGGTCGGAAATGTCTTGTCAATCGTGTTATTCCTCGATCTTTAGGATTGTGGGTCAAAACAGTGGATTAAATCGAATTTTTACAAATCGATTGTTGAGTCAATTCAGGCGTTGAAATTATGGGTCAAGTCTTCTGGTAAATTCATGGGTTAAATTTATTAATTGACCCATACGAATTGACCCGTGACCCTGACGGTGAAAATGTGTCGTGAATGATATTTTTAATTTCCATTTCGTATAGACGCATTGACCCCCAGGATTGTGGGGCGTCTTATAGAAAATGGCGCACGTACGTAGTGACGCAAGTTTTACACCGGGAGACAATTTTATCTCGTACCCCTTCCCTCGAACAATGGAGAAACTGGCGCCCAGATGGTAGAGGAAAGGAAGGTTCATTTCAAGTAGATCACCGCCAACCATCTCCACAGGTTCTCTCTCGTCTTATTATCCCCGATTACCATTGCACTTAACAATATTAATCTAAAACTTTGTGGCAAAGTTTTGCCAGGCCCTTCGGTCATTTAATTTTACCCCATGAGCAAACGGAAATACGGTAGACGGGAATTTTCCTCGACTCACTGATTCATTCTCCCTCGTCCACCGAAAAATAACGTCTACAAGCGTTTTAAAGTACAATTTGTCAATTTCTTCTGAGATCTCGTTGGCTAGAAATTACGGGATTTTCACACCGGAAAAGCTGCCAATAAGCCGTGATTAACTGCTCCTCCTCGTAAAATTTTACTAATTAATGTTTACAGACGCCTTTGAAAAGGCAAACCAGCTGTTGAAAAGTTCCACTTTTTTTCTCCGTGCTCACCCTTTTAACTATTCCCGAGGCTCACGCTTCTCGGTCAATGCTACAATCTGGAAAAACTTCATCCATAGCTCCAATGATTAATGCCCGACGCTCAGCCTTCCCTCTGAAGTCCTCATTTCTTCGTTAAAAAAAAAAAACGACCAGTAGCGGGAGGGAGGAAAAATAATAAAAAGTAAAAGGGAACAGAAATGAGAGGAAAAAGGGAGAAAGAATCTTCTTTTCGTCGAGGCAGAAAATTTTCACTGGGGAAGGTGTTTCCACTCCGAAGGATTCGCGTTTCCATTGATTGCATTCTTTCGTACTTACAGAGTATGAAGTTGCCAACGCGTAGGATAAAGTTGCTTCGTGATAAAAGTTTTTTCTCTCTCACAGAGAGAAAAAAAAAAGACGTACTTTTTCTTTACTCTTTGCTCCCTCATCCACTCGTTCCTGTCCCCGTTTCAGCCGTGTACACCCGCACCCATTTCAGCGATAACGAGATAAGCGAATTCTGAATTAAATCGATTAACCGGTGTCTCTCTAGATATTCAACTTTTTACACTCTGAGCCTTTTGTTCTAACTCTTTACACAATTTGTTGGTATCAATCATTGGATGAGAGATGAGGCAGGCGACAACTCTGTCATTCGCTAAATGAATTTTCCATTTTTTTCGGGTCAAATTGATGGGTTAAGGGTGTAGGTCAAGCTTGGGATTAATTAAAACATCGAAACGATGAGATGAGTCGCGTTTATCAAATCAATGATTCATATAACCCACAGGATTATGGGTGAAATTGGATACATCAATTCAGAGATAATGTTGACCCACAAAATTTAAAAAAAAAAGCGGGAAAATCTCATATTTCCGAATTCCAATTCCACCAATAATCTCCACCAAATCAATAATTCAACCTCGCTACCCATCACTAGACAAAAACCCCCTCTGCAATGAGATCTGCCGCTGACGAGCGAAACCCAGTAAAAACGCATAACGAATGCAAATTGCTGAGTGCTCATTACAATTCCTGTTCCGTGTATCTTTCCCCTTGAAAAAAAAAAATGTTAAAAAAACGAGAAAAAATGAAACAAACAAAACCTCGGAAGGCACATCACGTATCCGGCCACTCGCTGAGCGCTTCTAAAAATCCCCAGTCATATTAAAAAATAATAATAATAATAAGAAAAAAAAAATGATTGAATTCCATGAAATCTGCAGATTTAGTCCAGAATGGTCCAATTCACCGTTTCAAATCGGTTTAGCCTGGTAATCGCAATCGAGCACCGTCTCATACCGCAGATGCTTCACAGGGGGTGGTAACGCGGTGTTTCCCCCCCATTGGCCGCAACTATAGGTCCATTGGTGACGTACGATGTAGGTCTAGATTACGTGTACAATTCCAGGAATTAACAGAATGCAACTGTACCAATGCGTTACGCTAATATCCCGTGTACAACTTGTACACACCCACCAGTCGAAGGATCTGCTTTAAACTCCCCACGCAGAAACCCCACCCTCCCCCTCAGTCTCATCCCCAATGAAGGGGTTTGGTGGGAGGGGGAGGGGGACGTTTGGCTGCAATACAACAACAGGTTGCCATTAATTATCCGCGTTCGTCAATTAGGCTGTGTCAGGACAGCATCCCTTTATATCACGCTAATGGTCAATGTGTGCTTTCAATAGAATACACCAGGTGCATCGGAAAATTCATCATGCGAGTGACAGACTCTGACAAGTTTAAGATCACGCAGGACTCGGTTTTAATCTTCCAACTGAAATTACGAATTTCCACTCGGTCAATTGAAAATTCAACCCCCCAGTGAAGGGTCAAGCCGGTGTGGGTCAATGTGATTGTTAACTTGATCCCAGATTCGAGGATCAAGTCTCACGACTCCACAGCCACTATTTAATCCTCAAAAATGTGGATCGGCTTTTATGACTCCAATTAGAGGTGAATTTAACCCACAAGGTCCCCAGATTTTCTTTTCCAAATCAAATCACCCCGATCAAGCCGAATGCAAACGAAAAATCTCGATGACTGTGAAGATACATCCGATGATTCTGATTTCATCCCCTATCACTTCCGCTCTGATAACCCGTGTCGCGGCAAATCCATCCGAAAGAGCCTGAAATATCAGCCATCCGTACATAAAAAAAAAAAAGTTGGTGTTATCGATCGTGACAAATAAGCCACCAAAGCCATTACCCATTCATACCTATATCCCCAAAGCCCCCCCCCCCCTTTCCCCCCCTATTTGTAGCAAGCCCAGCCGACTCCACGCCAGTGATGACTTGATGAGTATCCTGGCTCAATGCCAAACTCATTTCAAATAGACGTATTACATAGTGAGTTTAGTGAATCAATGTTTCGTTTGCCTATTGGTTGGCCTATCGTTATGTATCCCCCTGGTGAGGGGTAGCCAGTGAGATTTTCTTTTATGTATTCACGATACATACAGCCACTGGCACATCCGTTTGTCCTTTCGTATTGATTCCGGACGCTGGATATGGTTTTGTGGAGAATAGAGAGGTGGTAGGGGATGGGATGGAGTTGTGAGGGGGTTGAAGAGGGGAATGGATAGAAAAGGGTTATGCATATGTATGGCTGAATGGGAATAACATTTTCACGTTTGACCCCCTATCTGACTTGGTCAAAGTGATTCACGAATTTTTCATGTTTCCTGGGTAGTCTGGATTATTTTTTATTCATACAGCTGATGAATATTGTACGGAATTGATGAGATCGGATTGGTCGGTTATTTTGAGGTAATTTATTATCGGAAAGATCAGACTCGGTTTGTGGAATGATAAGAGATTGTTGTAAATTAATGGGTCAATTCAATCCACGAGTTGGACCCTCACGTGCACTTAATTTTGTTCACGTGAAGGTGCAATTTTAAACAGATATTTTCTTCCTCACATGATTTCATGCGTGTGAGAAATATTTGTCAAGATGGAAAACCATGCCCCCATGAATTTTTACGATTTGATGAATACATATAACACATGTCCACATGTCCTCGTCTTCTTTCACTTCTACCTTGAGGTAAAAAACTTTACTGGAGAGGCGAATATAACCCACACACCCGCCTCTCCACCCCCTCACGACCCCCTGACAAAAGAACAACTCGAGCATGCTCAAGGGAGGTTGATGGCAAAGTAAAAGGGTGCAGGATAGTCTCGTATTATTTTTTTTTTTTTACGTCAACGTTGAAGAAATATCTGGTAAGACAGCCGCCGCTGCCGTCTGAGGTCTTGTCATACAAACACGAATGTACATTCCAGCTATTCATTTCCCATACAGCATTAGGAGAATTCCTCGAACATCAAAAGATGAAGGAAATCCACCAAAAATGGATATTAAATCCCTTGCCAAAAAAGGATTGTTGTCAGAATTCGCTGTTTTAGAAATTGTAGTTGCATTCTTCTTGATTGAATTATTTTTCATCGTCAAAGTGAATCATCTGTGAATAATCTTCCAACTTGTGGAATTGGATGAATCAACTCCACAGCTGTTATTCAACTTCTATTTTAGAAACGTGTACACCTCACTGAATTCTCAATTCCTCAAAGCCTCGGTGGAACGCAACTGATGGTGCTTCCACGTTGGCGCGTGTATTCAACCGCAGATACCTTGCGTGCACGTAACAATCTAGATAACTTGTATCGATATTCAGATTCTTGGGGTTAACTTCAATTCATATTTCCACCAGCTGCCGTGAATCATCATTCAGCAGCGTGCAATTGTCTCATCCCGGAAGGTTCATCAATCTTGCATGATGTCGGAAAGTTCAAATTGCCTTCTCCATCCTCGCCACCATCTTTGATATTCTCTCTAAGATGGTGGATGAGATAATTCTGTGTGAAAGCCATTGGCAGTCAGTGAAATGGAATTTTACGATGCCAATTCTCGGCGAGATCATCACTCACTGGAATTATCCTCATTCGGTTAAATTCAATTTGAGACCAAGTAATTTAAGGCGATAGATTAGTTAATCTGCTCTTCAGAATAGAGTCTTCAAGGTTAAATACAATTATTCATCAATTCAGGTCGTATGGGTCAAATAAGAGGTCAATGTGTCTTCCAACCTGAAGGGCTTAGGTCGTCCGTCCCAAATAAGGTCAACTATCCCCTAAAAGAGGTCAACCCACGGGTCAATACACTAATCACACCCCATAAAATCCCATAAACCCCTCATCAACCCACCCTTCATCCCACACTCCTCCCCGACGAAAAAAAAAAAAAAATCTCCAGCAAACAGGTACCGTCCCTAGACAAACGATTTCGCGAGAATAATCGTGAGAAAGCTTGCAGTAGTCAGTGAAATGGAATTTTATGGTGCGCGATCCCGGGAAAAGCGCAGCCGGGAGGGTCGAGGTTTTCCACCCCCTCGCATTTGTACAGGAAAGGATAGGTTCAACGAAATTTCGTGGTGCTCGGTAGAATTAAATTATACATTCACGCGGGAGACGAGACAACCCGGACGATGGGTGCAGGTTGGTGGTGGGAAGGGGCAGGGGGGCCGGGGGGAGGGGGGATAAAACGAGGAGAGAACGGCGAGGAGAGGTTAAACGCAGAGATACCAAACGAGTGAGAGAAAATACAAGCGTTTCGCATATAAATACGCAGAAAAGAGAGGGACAACCCGCGAGTGGCGTTTTTTTTCGCGGGGGGGGGTTGGCAATGGGGGGGAGGGAGGGGTGTTGCGCGCGCGATGCATGTCGACGTACTGTTTGTTTCGTTGATTTATGAAGCATGGCGGGGACACAAAACACAACAACCTCGGACTAGTACCACCCCATCTATATACGCGTCTAGGCGCTCAACAAAATAGAACAACGGACCCCTGACGTCACATGTAACCACGCCTCTACCGTTGGTCACCCCATCCTCCATTCGAGTTTTTTCTCTGTGAGATAGAAAAAAAAAAATTGCACGGCTGGAGGGCGGGGAGGGAGGGTTGCAAAAAAGAGCCACCCCCTACCTCTTTTCTCTCTGATACAATGCTATATCTTTCCATTTCACTCACTCGTATTATAGTATCTATGTATATTCCAATTCACTTTGGCCAGTTTTATGCATATTCATTCTGGCAACGTAATGGCCCCTGGTACCATTAATTTTAACTTACACCCGACAACTGCTCCCCATGTTAATCCGATACTTTCAGTGTGTACTCGGTATTTCCATTGTTTCCACTTGGTCTGGTTCTTTCCTGGTGATGTCCAGGTGAACAATTTTCAAGGGGATGATTAGCTCTGTCAAATGGTCCATGAACTGTTGGAGGGATTGAAGATGAGTCGAAAGACATGGGAATCGATTGGATGAGGGGGTTGGCAGATGGTGAGAGGGGAAAAGCAATCAGAAGTAGCAGAGGGGTTGGGATTGGTGGGTGTGGATTCCAACACTTCTGATGGAGGAAGTCAGTGGGCAAAAGGGTGCAACCGAGTGGCTCACGGGATGAGAATCAACTCCTGGGGGAGGTTGGAAATTCACCGGAGGATAAACGAGAGACGAGTGGGGTAAATGCAGGGGGTAAGAGAGAGCGTAGAGGTTAGAGAATGGGTTAGTTTAACTCGCCCTATTTGAGATAATTGATAGCCCGAAATGGCCTTCACATACACCCTAACTCCGTTCTAGGGTTTTAGTCTATAACTATACACATAACTATCGTCTCATCGCGCTCAACTCACTGTACACACTGGGCACCCAATGCAATTTACTTTAAACTGGACAAGGGGACGGACTGCATTAGTGGATAGACCCCAACGGGGAAAACTATTGTCTCGTAACCCGTTGGAGGGATTCAGGACACTCGGTTGACCTCGGATAGTCGATCGTTCTTAGGTCCCTCTGGCGTATCCTTTTCCTATCTCGTCTGGCTCTCTGTTCAGCATCAATCGTCCTGAGGGACAACCCCCGGTGGAACGTAAGGGACACTTCTCTGTTAGGGTTGTCCAACGGCATTCAGACTTTCTCCATTGGGGGGGAATAATCTCTGGGTAATGGTGGAAGTTAATGCTGTGTTGTTTTGAGGGGCTGTAGTGAAGGATAACATTTATTTTTACATCGTCAATTTTTTTTTCCATTTTCTTGGTGTTGCATTCGTCAAATAAATGAAGAAAAAATTTCTTCAACCCCTAAAATCGCACCCTCCCATTGCTATTCATTGTGTTGGCCTCTAAAATTCATCAATATATTTCCAACGAATATCTATATTCAGGTGATATTAATACTCGCGTGAAAATTTTACCTCTCGGTAGTAGCTCGCAACTTTTTTCATAACTCCTCATTCATCCAATATTTCACGGTCTGACGATAGCGCGATGTAAAAAATGCTAGCCAGGATGAGTTAAATTATTTTAGTAATCAGTTTTTTGGGGGATATACGAGATAAGTGATATCAACAGCCCGTGAATTTTCTCATTTGCATCAGCGCTCGGTATATATATGCACTTGTTCCACTATCATGGCTGGTAATAATTCAGTCCTTTAATCCTTGGCAACCAACCGAGAAATTTTCCGATGGCTGGAGAGTGGAATATTCCAAAATACTTTCAAGAACTTCATTCCTTAAAAAGTGCCTTATACCGATCAAATAAATCTCTCATCACTGACTATTTATTCAATCGAAAAGAAAAAAATATATATGTGAATTCCCTTTTTCCTTAGATTAAACTCAAATTTCCATTTGATCGGTATAACCCACTCTCTCAAGGCTACGGAGGGATGATTTTTTGAAGGTAATTCCGGGGAAATTTGAGGAGGGATGAAACGATCTGCGGTTTGTTGAGATCTTCAAGGAGACATGGTTAAGTGAACGAACCTTGGTAAAGACCGAGTTAGATATTAAACCACTAAGCCAAAGTCAGAGGATGAAAGGGCAATGGGAATCTCTTTGGGATGCCGTTGTTATATCGATAGGGGATGAAAACTTTAACATATTCCCCCATGCGCAGTTTCCCTGAGTTAACCTCGCTCAATTACGATCCATTAACCGTTAAAGTTCTGAGATAATACAGATCTGACTTTATGAAACCAATGAAATATTATCGAATACGAGTGCGAGCACCAGTCGGGAAAATTTCCCCATATCAGGGACTGCCGATAGACTGATTACCGTTCCAAATGTTGCATCAATTAATACGAATTATAAAAAAATTCGGATGGAAAAATATTGGAGTGTTGAATTGAAATTCAAATCTCAGCGATGCTCTTCATTCTTGTGGAGAAAAAGCTAGAAGTGGATGGAGATCTGGTGTTCATTTTGCAACATCTCCTTGGGTCAATCCAATCAGGAAAGTTGACATTCACGATGCAGAATGAATTTCACCGTGCCCATCAGTTTGAATTGCACCATCCATTCGCCTTCTTGTCTTGCTCCAGTGGGACTCTCGTTACAGCCATGGCAACTCTTTTCGTCGCTAATGACCACCGGGACGATTCCCAGGGAGGATGAGAGAATTCAGGATGGAGATCAAGAAGACGCCTGGAATCTCTTAATAGGACTTTGGTGTTGTAGCAGGGCCACCCTTCAGTATCTAGTTATGATTCTAGACTCAACTATCATAACCATTGGTGATATCATCTTTCAAGGTGATTGGGTATGCCAGGGAATTACAATATGCTGGGAATCGCCGGATCACGTTCAATTTTCAAATTTATCGTCACTGCCACTCAAAGATAAGAATTCAAGTACCACTCGATGTCTCTGTTCACCATTCTGTGTCAAATTTCACCTGGCAGATGAAAATTATCCCAAATAATGGGTCAACTTGACCTTCAGAGAAGACTGCAATGATTTCGAATTGATTAAACATCAACTTGACCCCCAAAACGAAAAGATTAATTCGTTAATTTGATTTTTAAAATGATAACCACAGAGTCAACTCAACCAACAAATAGACCCAACGAATAACAATTCAGAAAATTCCCATTGACATCTGAAACTCATCATGACCAGTCAATATCGATAAGGAGATCGATCACGATCAGTTATAACGCAATATCATTGGAGTATCTATCATGTAAATCATGTTGCGTGAAATGAACCAATGATTGGTGTCGAATCATTGAACCCACCTCATTGAGGCGTCCACTTTGCGTGAAATAGGTTAGTAAGCCTATGATAACGAGTTCATCGTGATGGTTCGGTGTACATGCGGCCCCTATCCGAAACGCATCAGCGATGACTACAGTGGGTTCATATAAAATGGATAAGTCGGTATAAACGGATAATTTGATGACGAGAGTGCCTGGAGTGTCTGATGATACTTGGGCTTACATACTGGATGGGATAACGAGAGGGACTGGGTTTTAGGTGATGAGGGTAAAGGTTAGTTTACGGCAATCCACATCATCCAGATCTCCCATTCCCCTCAAGCACTTGATTACGTCATCCAGTATCTCCGGTTAGGTGCTGTGTTGTCTCGTAATTGTGTCTCGATTAAGACTTCTCTCGGCTCTCATTAAACCTTGGTAGATAGGCTCGTGGGGGGCTGGTAAAGGGGGGTGCATTGTTTGGATGCTAATTGTCGATGGTGAAAGGGTAAATTCACACGGGTTAATTCAAAACTCGTGAATTTAATCCAAGAAAATTACTGAGACTCTCGTAAAGTTCTAAATATATCATGTTTTGCATGTTCCGTTACATGACACATACCGTGTATATCGTATATTCGATGTATTTCACTGGACAATCTCCCGCCTCATAAAGTTACATTTATAGTCCGTCCACATCGGACATGAACAGATCCGTCTTTATTTTATGAGGTTAGTGGGGCTCTCGGGTACATGCTTGTGAGATGGTGGATGCTCTTGAAGGAGGTTATTTCATAGGATTGTTGGGGTGAGTGTCGACAAATTTTTTGATGAATTTACCGGGGAGAAGATTTGGGGATGATTGAGGGGTGGGTTATGGTGGATGATGGATTATTTATGGAATTCTCGGATTTGTTCTTCTTGTATGATAAATCTCTGCATCGACCACAACTTTCTCTGACACCTGTTTGGAGTTGGAATTTCTTCTGGGTCAATTGACCTCTAGCTCACGAGATCAAATCGAATGATTCAGCGGGTTAAGATTTTGTTTTAAAACATTGAGAATCCATTCGAAGATTGGGATAAAAATTCTCTGGGTCAAATCAATCCTCAGTTGACCCACAGAACAAAAATAGAGGGATGTAGGTCAAAAGGGTCAATTCTCCTGGTCAATTAAATTTCTCTGTATGAGTGATACGAAATAGCAGTAGTAAAACGCATTAATGTGCATCTTGTATAATCCAATATTTGGATGGGTCAGCGAGATAATCTCCTCCCGGGGATTCACCAAATGTTTATCTTGGTGACAAAAGCACCACCTAGACAATATGCATTCATGTTAGAAGCTGTCCATAGCTAGAGTAAACATTGACGGGAACCGCATGGCATACGTTAGAGCGATTATATCCCCCAGAACAACATTTACCGACTACACTACCGAGCCCCTTTCATCCGGCAAACTTGAAACATTGTCCCTAGATCTCGTTACACGCACTTGAGGTATCCACGGTACGTGGCTGGACATACGCATCTGAGGTTGAATTGGTAACGGGTTACTCGTGGGGTCGATGAACAGAGTCATCTGCGGGGTCTTGGTGTTTCCCAGTGATGTACAATGCAGATTCAACCTGAAACTCCCTGAGGCCTTCTTGATGCCACCGCATGAGAAATCCCCATGGACATATCCCCCTCCTTGACCCACACGGGATCTTGTGTCGTCCGGGACAAACGACTTTTCTAATCCGATGACGATGGCAACACTCTGTCGAGACATGTTTTCCAACCGCATGACATACTACCGCGTCTATCCCAAACTCGAGTCCAATTTAAAAGATTAAATTCCGTGGGTCAAACTGGTGGGTCAACTCGGGTCTCATACACGAACTTTTACCGAATCATTAAATTCCCGTGAACGAATGTCGACGGTCGTAAGTCATTCTTTATTGCACGTGTCAAATAATATTAATGAGATGGAGTTGGAGTCTATAATTTGATTGTTGTCATAGATTGCGGAATTTGCGGTGATTGGGGTGGGTTTTAACGAGCTTGTAGATTGTCAGTGATAAAAAGTGGAAGCCGCAGACTAGAAATTCGCGTGTTGAAACTGGGTGTGCGAAATCTCACCGTTGAAATCGAGAAAAGCCAAGGCCGTGTTCTACTTTGGACTAACCCCAAAGTCTCGGTTGGCCGGGGGATTGTCCAAGGGGTGGGTAAAAACCAGGGTCCGGGGGGGTGGGTAAAAACCAGGGTCCGGGGGGGTGGGTAGTCGGGTAGAATTATGTATAACCTCAATGTCGACACGGAAAGACGATGCGAGCTGCTTCACTTTACTCAATGCCCTGTCGCTCGATGTATCGAGGACCCTCTCCTACTTCAACGCGAATCTCTTCTTTCGTCTCGTCTTCTCAGTTCCCCTCGAGTATCTTTCACATTCTACGGTTTCCTCTGTGGTATACCCGATCTTTATCCCGCTGAAATCCCATCGGTATTGCGAAATTGTTGGGTGAAAGTAACGAGATTGCGAAACAAAATTTTCCCGAATTCCAGCGGAAAAAAAATCGCATCTCGTTGTTCTCACGCGCTTTCACTTCCGCCCATCTTCGGCTAGCTTCGGTGAAGCGCGCCTACACCCGTGACGATTCAAACAAAATCCCTCGATCGATTTTTAATGATGTCTGACAGCTAATGCATTCTCGTGAAAACCACTCCTCCTTAAAACCGCTACAACAATATCTTAATAACAAAAAACACTTCATTTCACAGTTATTGCACTAGTGGCATTATTCTGAAAATAAACAGCAGTATGGTATTCTATTCGCCCGCGAGCTTACGACACTGTGTTATCTCATGTTTTTATGCCGGCAATAAAAAGCCCAATCTAGGGGCGATAAGTTGTGGACTAAGGATGCCACCGGGTTGGGGTGGGGTAGAAACCGTGGATAGGTGAAGAGCGAGAGGAGGGAGTAGAGGGTGAAGAGCGAGAAATTGTGGAAATGTTACTCAGGGTATTCTCTAGCTGTTCCATCCCTTCTCCCACTCCCCATCATGGGGGAGGGAAAAAGGAGAATAAGGTTAGGGGCTGGGGGGAGTGGGACACAGTATTAAGGAGAGCGGAGAAATGGAAAAGGATGAGGAGGGCGGGCTTGGATACAAATGAATGCAATAACGAGGCGGCATTGTCGTGGCATTGTTGGGTTTTCTTTTGCACCAAGAATTATCTCCTATCTTTTCTATTTGTCTTTATATTCTTCTTTGTTTTCCTCGCTACCCCGTCATCCGCACCTTACTCACACTCTATTTAGTTGCTTTTTTTTTTGAGGGAATGATTGTTTTGGTCTCTTTGTTATGGCGCGGGCTAGGGATAAAAATGGGTGATGTATTGGGGGAATAGTGCGGTGGGTTGTGGGTGAAGTGTAATTGAATTTGGGTTTTTGGTTTTCGTGACTTTTCACCGATCGGTTACGATATCTTTTTTTTTCGCCGATCAATTGGAGTTTCACTTTTTATGGTTTTCACACGGATTCACTCTCGGCTTTCTTCGTCAAACGATCGGTCGAGATCGGATTGATGGGCTTGGGGTTTTAAATGGAACTAGCGCAGAACGGGGAATCAATGAATTATTAATGAACCGACGAAATGAAGTGTTTTTGCTATTAATGTTTTATTGCTGCTGTTTCGGTGGATCGGGTGGTGCGAATGGGGTCGGAGGGGGTGGAAAGGGGTGGAAATGGTGGAGGAGGAGTGGTTTTTGGACAGAAATTCAATTTATCTGCGTCATGAGCTACGGAGGAATGAATAATCCTTGGGAACTCAATCAAGGAATTCAACTCGGCTGAGCCGTGAATAAGCAAGGGGTTGGCCGGGTGAGGGGGGAGGGGGCTGTTGCTGAAAGAGCTTTTCCGTGGTAAGCACAGGTACATTTCGCACTGGAGTGATGAATAATTTATGGACGCCTGAAGACAGGCACTAAGTAGCAAGTGTTGTGGGTTGAACTCACTGTTTAGTCTGTGTCGGGGTGGAAAGGGGGGAGTGTCGTAGGGTGGTTTCTCCAGGGAGGGGTAGTTCAGGTAAAAATCGTCATTTTTAAGAAATTTTTTTTTCAAATAACTGAAATGAAACCGATTGACATTGAAAATCACACGTTAAAATTCATTCGTCAATAAAAAAAAAAATCCAACTGCCATGATACCTCATCCAATCACCCAATTAAATTCTCGAGTTGTCATGGACAATGAAATTATCCCGGGGGGTTACATGAATGACACGAGCGATGGTTGAAAAAGTAACGGATGCCCCTGTACCCGTAAAATCCACTATCCCGTGAGAAATCGATGGCTCGAAATGTACCAAATCGATTGCCTGTTAAAACGACCAGAAACACAGTTTGTCATACATACAAACACGCGTTACTCTCCCAGAATGTTTGCGCAAATGAAACATACAACTGTAAACTGATTTTTCTCCTCCCCTCGCTCCGCGGATAGGAAAAAAAAAAAAAGTACTCTATGACTGTTAACGAGAGACCGGTAGTCATGAATTTTATATGAATTTTTAAAACAAACCATCTCGCTTCAACGACCAACTGATTCATATTGCCTGACACACTCGAAATTTATAACATTTTTCCTAGACGTATGAGTTATCACGGACAATCGCCCACTCTCCCAACATCCACCGAAAATTTAAGCCATATATACGTGTACATTTGCGTGTATATCGATTCTTGAATCAGAGTCATGCGCAAGACGATTCCCAATCCGTACGGCGCGTCATTGACATTTTCCGCGATCTTTTCTCCTCTCTATTATTTTTTTTCTCTCCACCTTTTTTTTTTGTTCCTCGCTCTGCATCATTCTCTCCGTGGACACGGGATTTATATATTGGCCGTAAATCTCCGATGTGACAACTTCCCTTTTGTCATATATTTTTGATTGAATATAACGGCAATATTTGCGATGTTGCCCTAATGGATAGCACTTCTCGAAATATATTGCAACTGCGTCGTTTGTCTCCCCTTGTCAATGAATTATTCACTAGTCTGGTTATGTAAAATTACGAATTTCACGAAGTGACGGTGGAGAGAAGTTTTCTGAATTATTTTCATTCATAAATAATGCGGAGGATGAAAAGAGAACGAAACAAATTGCACTTCAATTTTCGTTTCATCAAAATTAAATAATGATTCCCCCCGGATTACCCACCTTTAAAAATTCCACTAATCACTTACGAATTTACAATCTAGAATTTATGAAAACCGAAGAAGCGAACATAGGCCCTCCTGTATCTGAAACGTGATACATCAATAACTGAGATCCATTGAATGGATAAATCCGCGGATATTATATTTTCTCGTGCAAGATTTTGTTTTTCTCTACCGTATCGTATATCATTACCAACGACTAACATACATCAATGAAATCGACAACATTTCACCCCATCCCTCCCCCAATACTCCGTAAATACCAATTCCGCGATTCATTCATCCATTGAATGAACTTTCTCCATAACAAAAATATCCAGAACAATTACGTGTGTATTCCATTCACACGGAATAATTAACGAATAAAGTTTTAACTCAACATTCATCATTAATCTCATATAATAAAATCGAGCTCACCGGTTCGCTCTATTTTTCCACTGCATCGGTATTGTGCAATCTCAGTTTGTATTTGCCCTCCCCCTCTTTTTTACCCCCCTTTGGTACCCGCGGGGGAATTTCACCCTGATATACGCTGAGGTAACACTTTATGAGTATTGTTAACCACACAGAACTCCTGGTGGTCGAAAATCCCCGGGTAAAATAAAAAAAAATCTGACATTAATGGGATTCGAATCCACGCCCAGGCCCCTGTTTGTATTCACCGTCACGCCACGCGATTTTTTATCTCTCTCTCTCTCTCTCTTTCATTCCTGATTTTTCTCTCTTTTCTCTTTATAATGGCATTTGTCGAATCCAAATTACACGTAATATACATTCTGTTGGCTCTTGTATTTATACGAAACAATGAGTACTTTTGTTTCGAGTATTTCCGTCGATTTTCGGGTCTTTTTCACCACTACGTCAGGAATCTGATTTAAATCTGGTTCAAATCGGATTGTCGATTTTTTTTAATTTAATCTGTTCCGGTAATCTCTGAGGTATAGATAATAATAGTTGGGTGGATAGTAATGACGAAGACTTGCGACACTACCCGAAAGAAAAACCAAAAGTAAATCCGCGTGAAACGTGACAAAATCGGTTCATGTCAATTTTATATATAATTACGCGTATAAAAATATCGATAACGCAAAATACACAATCCGGCATTCTGTAATTAATTAACAAAGGGCATTCACCGGAATATTCAAAAAATCCAAAAAATTCAAAATCCAAAATCAATCAAGCAAAATTGAAACGTGTATACCATTCTGTTGATTTTGTTATTTTCACATGTAAAAATCGTCTCTTGTGTCGAGTATTACCACTGATTCCCGGGATTTCTATATTTGAAGGAGATTTAAAATTGCCGTGAGTAAATCCGCGACAAAACCACCGAGAGCAAAAAAAATCCCAATGAATTTTCCATTTCACCCTTTTCATGGGGGATGAGAAGGGCGAAAGGAGGGGGAAGGATGGGGGGAGGATGGGGGAAGGATGGGAGAAGGATGGGGGATTATTTTCAATTTTCTCCTAAATCCTCGAGTGGAAACACATCAGCAACCCGAAATATTGTTGTAATGAAGCATCGAGTAATGAATTACCGTAAAAATTCCTTGGGTCTATTCGAAAAATCCGGGGGCTAAAAATAGTGAAAAGCCGGAGTTACTCGGAAAGTCAGGTACACAATGATGAAACAACAACAGCAGAATGGTGTACACAATGCAGCATTCAGTGTGTCAGTGATGCATTACCGAAGCAGATGCTCCCGTGCGGCAACATCGCGCCATCGTACGTCGTACATCGTTCACGTAGCTTTCCTCCATATCCCCTCAGTATTCCCAACCCCCTGGTAGGAGCTCGTTCATCACGACGATCTAATAACCCTCCACATCCAGAATCTCTCCCCCTCGTCTCATCCCGCTGGACCATCCTCATCCAACGCATCTCCACAAAGCTGGAGACTAGACCGTTGGGCTCCAGCCATCGGAGATGTACGACTCGCTTTGTTGCAGAAATTACGAGATTCCAGGGGAACCACTCGGCCAAAACCCCTCGTTTATCCGGCATTCATGCCATTTTCGGTTTCAAATTAAAAAGGAAATTGAAAGAACACTAGGGATCCGGGGAGATATTGAATTTTTTCCTCTGTGGTGGAGTTGTCAGGTTTTCTCACGAGCTTTTTTTAGGATTTCTGGTATCACCTTGGAGAAGGGTGATATCTCGCTCCTCTTCGGAGCTTCTTTAGTCATTCTTTGACCTCGTTGACCTCCATCCTCAAAATAATCCCAATATCGCACAATAGGATTGAAAAGTTGAATCACCCCTTCAACTTTAATAGCTCAACAATTTAGCGCATCATTCGATATTTATTCTCATCCCTCACTGTTTCATCGATGCTCCATGTTGACATAATAAATTCCCTTTGGCTTTGAAAAATGTCCGTTTGCTCCTCTCAAATGCAGCGATGATCTATGAATAGCCTTTTATCTCGCTAAAACTAAAACTTCATACTGTGTATGTGAAATTTACGTAGTCCTGTGTAAGTGGTACCAGCCGGTGCTGTGTTGGCCCCGGTGGAGTATTGAGCGCAGGGGATGTTTTGGGGAGTATGAGCCTATAGGTGCCCTCGAAAAAGGTAGTGGGGCTGTCCTGGGCACGCCATCCCTCTCACACCCTTCAACTAACCCTCCCATTCAAACCTGACCCGTTTATCCTATTTTATTTTTAATCCACCCCCACGGACTAATCTCATAACGAAACTCAACAAATCAGATTATCTAAAAAAAAAAAAAAAAACTGTATCTCGGTGCCAATTTACCATCCCTCAAAGCGCAAAAACGCAAAAAAAAATTCCCTCAATTTTATTTTTGTTACAAATCCAATTAAATCCATATAATTTTCCAACTAATTGAATAAAAATCCTAAAAAATATCACAAAAACGTTGACCTACGAGGAATGATAATTATCTAATCGTTGATTTCCCACAATTTCACCACCGAACCCCCGGACAATTTGACGTTTGAAAGCTGTGCGTCCCAATTCCCGGGATTTGTCCTCCGTAATGAGGGTAGCATTAGCGATCCCAAGAAAGCCATGTTTCCTCTTATCACTGATGTTCCACCTAACCCGTACTATCGAGGTAAAGCCTGGGAAAAGAAAAAAAAAATGAGGGGGTGGGAGGAAGGGTGACACCTACCATTGGGTACTGCCCCCCAGGAGGACCACAACTCAATTCCCGAGCATTTCAGTTGATTTACAGTGTCGACCTCGGAACCCTCCCCCTCTCCCCCACCTCCTGTCGTACATCCCCCATTTTTTCATCCCCTTTCATTCCATTGAGGGATTTTTTCCCACCCCCCCTCCCCGCGGGTCTTCAGATATACATTTAAAAGCCGTCAACTAAACGCGGAAGTAGCGGGTTGAATGGCAATTGGCCTTTTGAGTCTTCCTCGGGCTATATTATGTACACATGCACCGATAATGGATGGGCAAGATAAGAGTGGCAGGTACATACGTCAAATGCTAAATACTGGGAGGGGGGGTAGGGGCACCGGTGACTCGTGTTTGTATGAACATCGAGCATCACAGTGCAGTATGAATAGAGATAATATACTGAGCAGTTGAAAGAGATGTGCAAATATTGAAATATCAGAACGTACAGTCTCCTAATGTTCTGTACACAAATTTTATGGATCAGTTGCCGTCGTATATCACTGGTAAATGAATTGACGGATGAAAATGGTGAGCTCTTTGGAGTATCGGAAAAGATTGGAAAGGAAAAAAATTGACTCGATTTGTTTAATATTGAGAGACTTGTGCATTTGATCGGGATTTTTGAAATATTGAATTGATTTGAATGAAATCGATATAGAATCAATTGAATAAAAAATGAAAAATCACAGAAGGAACCGCGAAAAAATTTTCCCTGGATTAGCATTAATTTTTATTCACCCCAAAATAGATGAAGCAATTAGAAAAGTGAGGGAGAGAGAAAGGGATAAAGAGAGAAATAGAGAGGATATTTAACGGTGAGGCACCCTGAAATGCATGAAAGGTCAATTAATCCATTGAATTCCTCCCAAATAATTACCCAATGAAAAAAAAAAAAAAAAAAAAGGAAGAAACGTGCGCTGGGCTGATGAATTTAAACGTCATTGATCGCGTATAATGAAGTAGAGACACGAACCCTTCTAATTAGTCATGGCTCAGCGAGAATTGAGGTAACCACTGGTCACGCCTGACCAATGTCACCCGTAATCCCGTGCATACCCCGGTCCGATCATTGATTGAGCGCTTCTACTCGTCTCGATAGTCCAATGTGCAAGAGAAATACGAGTAACACCAGTCATCAACCCGGTACAAAAGACATTCATCAGTGTAACCTTCCACACGGCATAATCGGAGTTATTACGTCGATTTAATGGCTCATGTACCATTGATTTGTCATTGGTACATCCCACAGCATTTATCAGGTTACTCGTCTTACTGTTGCCAATGTATATTGTATTAGTGGTACAAAAGAGCTATCGGATGACATGCACAGGCATCCACTGTCGGATGCATCGAAGCCTCATGCATAATGGATTTTGTGGGGATGACGGGAGTATGGATATATCACTCCTACGGGCCTAATATTATTCCCCCGGGGGTATCTTCTGTCGACAAACTCTCCACTAATTCTCATAACCAAGTGTCACCAGTACTCGGGAGAAAAACAATTTTCAGAGGCTAAAGGCTAAAGTATTGATCCCAAGTCATTAAGTCATTGTTCATATTGGAATTGCACATATTGAATTAATGCTGGGGCAATACTGGAGTTGACAATGTTCCACTTGTCCCGCGAAAATACGAGAAATTGTTACGTTAATCCGGGATAGTGTGGAAACACAAAAGTGGCGCGTATCATTCGAAGCAATCGATGTTGAGAATAAAAATACGGGGGATTTAGTACCTCTAGGGCAGGTGAGTCTCTTTCTTGTGATTCGTAGTCGTCTGGTAGTTTCGGTTTCGGTTTCGGTTTCGGTTTGGGTTTCGGTTTTGGTTTCGGTCGAAGTCTTTATGTAGTAGATCAATTGGTGAATTCACAAAGGAGTCGATTATGATCGAGAGAATAGGGTTCCACTACAATTCTTTATATGGCAAATGC
The DNA here is from genome assembly GCF_000806365.1 of Fopius arisanus. Lineage (NCBI taxonomy): Eukaryota > Metazoa > Arthropoda > Insecta > Hymenoptera > Braconidae > Fopius > Fopius arisanus. The sequence goes on from NW_011887854.1 coordinate 196,039, forward strand.
CGGAATTTCAGTAATGGAAATTGATAATATTGCTTCATTACTGGAATTCCAGATATTGGAATTGCTGGATTATTACCGAATATATCGATATTGCCCACATGTGCAATTGCAATTGCAATTGTAAATATTGTGTGAATATTGAAATTCCCAAAATCGCATTAAAATCGTGATTCCGGTTTCACATGGCTGCAGAAATAGGAAATATTTCACCAATATGGCAATCCCCCAATAATTACTCCGCGATGAAAGTTGCCCCACTCACCCCCTCGGCAATTCTCTCCCGGTTCATATTCCAATTTTCTCCTAATGGAGACTCTTGAATAAATCCACCTCACCCATTATTTCTGATCGTTATATTAATAACGGCTGGAGTGAATTTTCCACGGTGCTGCTGGGTATTTTTTTTTTCTTTTCTCCCCACCCGGAAAATTGTGGATGGCTGTAATTTGAGTTCCGTTGTTGAATGTCACTAAAAAGGTGGACTGCGGGAATGGTCCGACATATTGGGGGTTAGTTACTGAAACGACGTGTCTGACGCAGCACCTTTTGCGGATGTCAAGTTAACAAGGCATATTTCAACGATAACTTCTAATGATGTTCTGCGGCGTATAGATATACAAGCTACCTCGGGTGATTGTTGACAGTTATTATAAGTGTAAATTACAAGGCAGAATATCCAGCGTGAAGCGAGAAATTTATCGATTCACTAAAAAAAAAAATTGCCCTGAATCATGTCCCGACTAATATTCAAATTCCTCATTAATGCGGTATTCAATTCCTGCATTAATATCGAAGTGATTTTCAATATCTCACGAATGTTGGAATCGCAAATATTCCATTCATACAAGAACTTCAAATATTTCTTCAATGCTGGAATTCACAATATTCCGTTAATATTGAAATTCCAAATATTCTATTAATGCTGGATTAAAAAATATTCCATTAATGTTGCAATTGACAATATTCGATGAATGCGGGAATTGCCACAGATTCCTCAAATAATGTCTCCAAAAATCCTCACCGATTCAAACTCCCGCCACTCGATCCGAAAAAGAAAAAAAAAAAGAAGTATCTTCTCATCTTCAATCTCGGCACTTCCCCCAACAAATGAAGAAAGGACGTAACAGGGTCCTCCAGTAATCGAAACCCTCCGATATCCATCTTCCCCTGCACGTCCATTCTCGCGGGATAGGTATTTAAGAGGCAATACAGCAGCAAGAAATCATGCAGTCCGTCCACGAATCCTCACTCTTTCCCCATCAAGAGTTTACGGTTTGCGCTGTAATCGAACTGGTGGACTCCTTTCATTGCTCAACGTAAAATCGTTTCGATTTGCAATTTCCCCTCGCTTAACAGCCCGTCCCTTGTCTTCTCGGAACGTAGGTATTCCACAAGGTATTTCACCACCACCCATTTCACACCAGTATTTTTACTCAACAACTTGGACCATTTGAATTTTCCATTTGTCCCAAATATTTCACAGATTATGTGACGAAGCATGTCAAACCGATCACCGGAAGTTGGCACGAGCGATACTAAATGGTTTGATACGTTTTATGGGCGACATCATACCGAGATTGATGATGGTCGGCCAATGCAGGGCGTTACCCCACACCATTTCACAAATAATATTGTACCGTTATGACAGCATCAGTTTCGATCTCACGGTGAATGCACCGTAATATGATTGTTTTTATACGGCAAAGCCTACGTACTTCATCTAAATCATAATCGACGTTGAGGTTAACGTCGATTGAGGTCCGCGAAGCTCATTGCATTTTATGACTCATCAAGACAATATAGCAACTAGAAATTTCGGGCTTTATTTTCACAGGGATGAGTTCAATTCCGGGGAATATTCATATTGCAAGGATTGTTCGGTTTTATGACTGTTAAAATTCAATGCAATCGAATCACTGCCGATTGTGCGATATTCGATGTATTTGATGTTGGCGATTTTCTGGATTTATCGCGAATTCTCTGGGAGTATCGGAAATTCCAGTATTTATGCAATATTTATGCGATATTAAACAATTATCGGAAATATTCATAATTACAAGACCGGTGCAGTATTGGGAATTGCAATGTTGATTTAATGCTGGCAATTATAATCATATTTAATTGAAAATAATTCCGTAATTGAGGCAAGATTCGTATTGCAATTTGAGCGAGTGCAATATGAATTTAACGCCATCAATTCAGCATCCATCAACATGTATTTGACAGAACGTAATTCTTCGCTTGACGATTGTTTTGAACACATTACCAACAACATACTCTCACCATCGTTTAACCCATTTACGGATCGCGATCTTCCTCAACAACTCCACTACTCTCATACCCCTTCACCATTATTGCTATCTCAGTTATTGCCAACGTCAAGCACTTACTACATTGTAAACCAACTCCCCACACTCCCCATAAAAACAATTTCCTTAACTCGCGGACCCAATTCAACCGGGTAATCTTCAACTTTATGTTATTGGTATAAAGTATGTCCGCTAAAAATCCACTTGATAAAATTTACCCCAACGGTTATGTTGTCTTTACCTACACTCATTACTCCGATACTTCAGAGAAACTATCTGTACGGCTATTCCTACAATTCAATTACCTAATTCAATTGCTTGAAATTTATGAATCGAGAGCGAAAGAAAATAGAAAATCTCGGGTTTCTCTTCCGTCATTTATGGGGTATTTAAATTTCCAGCATTAATCCGCCATTGGGACTAGGAATATTTCTTAAATATTGACGATTCCAGCATGTACGGAATATTAAGAATTCCAACATTAATCCGACATGGGAAATTTGAATATTTCTGACACAATATTTCCGCGGAATACCATAAAATTTCAATATTAATTACCACATTAAATAACAGAATAAAACGTAAAAAATCTCAACATTCTCTTCTAAAAAATTGAACTGATAATACAATTGTTCTTCCGACAATCAAATGAGAAAATAGCGAGGGACGGCAAAATGGGGCAATACCGCATTTCAGTTGAGCTGAGCGGTTAAAAACTCGATGGCAACTATTCTCATATCCAAACTCCCCTAGAATATTCCGAATAGCTAGTTTTAATCATTCGAAAATTTTGTGTTGAACGATCGCAAGAGATGGAAAGAGGATAGAAGTGTGTAGTTGGAGTAGAACGATGCGAAGTATGCGATATATTTTTATATTCACTTGGCACACATACGCCAGAGGCCACATATTACTCCCTCATACCTTACGTATTTGTTCGGGCGTACACATTGGGCTGAATATATTGTTGGTCGCGTATAAATGCCAGTTCTTTTTTTTTTTTGTTTCATACCGAATAAATGTGACGTGATGAAAAATAGAGGGTGTTTCGAAATTCAACGATTTTGCTGTACCGCCAAATGGCATTTCTAACTTTGGAAAGTTACTGCCTTTTCTCTATTTCCGGTTTCCTTCGGTGATCTACATTGCTCGAAGCATTTCACGTTTTCTCTTGTGTGCAAGCACTGGTGCATATACCGACGTATTTGCTTAGTCTCTCATTGCGAGGAGTTGCCGGCGATCGATGAAAATTGTTGAGGGCTTTTTTCCCCAAAAGTTCTATTGAATTTATCGTTTGAAAACTTTCCACGATCGAGCATTGCTCATTCAATCGAAAATACCGCGAAATTTTCACCCCAATTTGAGAAGAAGAAAAATACACACCTCTAGCCTCTCATTATATCGTGAAACGAGGCGATAACGATTTTTTCCTTTTATCTCTTTTTAATTTCACCCCAAGTACGACACCACTGGCAATTCCAATTCCATCGGTTTATGATTTTTAAAAAAAATGATAACCCAACAGAAATACCGAATATCTTCCAATTTCCGCGAATGCAAATTTTCACGTACGAGTATCACGCCACAGGCAAACCTATGACTTGATGAATCGTTGACCCGTTTTGACTCGTCGTCAGTGCCACCTCTATTTGCTCAGAGGACACAAATCGATGTTCGTTTCTCAGTTGCACGAACAATTTTCACCGAGAAATCACGTTGGAATATCAATCCTAAGTCAAGCGCACGAGATAATAGCACAGTCCACATCAAACATACCCCATGACATGACAGAACAGTCCCCCATTATTGCTAATAGACATTGTCAACACCGAAAAAAAAAAAACTAATTCAATCAAGTATTCGCCGAGAGTTGACCGATGTTTGACCATAATGCAGATACATCGTCAAGTATTTATAGGTTTAGTTCATGCGAAAATGTTCATTGGTTATGGTGGCTCGTTGAATATTTGTTACCACTGCGATGCATTCTCATCGTAATTGATGAATTACGGGTGTAACACACGTGACTAGGTTTATTCGCATCATTGATTTACCAACTCAATCACTGATGTTGCGGTTTTAATGTGTAACGGCGGACTGTTTCAATATTCGAGTATGCTACGCACACAGAATTACAGCCAAAATATTCGGTTATTGCTGACTAAATTTTATCAATGCCAAAAAATACCCCAGGGGGGAAAGAGATTCGATGTTTGATGTTCGAGAAATTGAAATATATGACAAATACTATATATTTTGAATAGGGAACTGTCTGATGTTGTGGCAATATTAATAATTCCATCATTAATTCAATATTTCTGAAATATTGCAAAGATACCATGGATAATTAAAATATTTGAGTAATAGTAATAATTCCAGCATTCACTCAATATTCGAGGCACTCCAACATCCGCCCAACATTGGCATTTCCAATATTCCCATATTCCCAGAATTCGTAATTGCTCCGTGAAGCGCGCGTGCGCCTGCTCTCTTAAATTTTTCACTCTAAATTCGTGAATAAAAAATACCAGCCGAATTTTCATCCAATTTGATCGGTGGGTGTTTTCTTCACTGATGTAAATATGATTCGATGTGATGAGACCAGCAGTAGCTGTACGTTCATTCGACGAGTGAGTTATACCAGCTGAAAGTCATAACAGTACTCACTTTTTTGAATTTTCACTCGTTTAGCGAGGACAGGGGGATAAAGGATCCTCATGCGCTCGTTTTAATAAAAAATAATAAAGTGGGAGGCAAATATAACTTTATGATGAGACCAGAATGGCAGCGCGGGGGAGAAAGGGTGGGAAGGAGTGGATGGTTATAGGAGAGAGTTGTTAATGTATGGGAGATACCAGTTTTGGAAATTTGCAGGGGCTATTGTCGTAATCATATTTTGTACCGAGTGGATAGCTAGTTCTCGTAGCTCTGGGTAAAATGAGATTATTTTTTGTCGGTGCGAGACGAGTGGATGGGCATGGATATGGGGTAGAGATGTTGCTTCCTGTTTGAGCTTACCTCACCTAGTCATTTACATTGGCATTATGTATTCAGGGGTGAATGTGCCCTAACCAGGCGGTACCCTTTTGATCCAATCTTGGGGAAACAGCCTTGGGGAGGTATCTCCACAAAAGATTGGGTAGATATATATTTTTTTTTTCATGCGATTATCGGGGACGAGATGGAGATGATGTGGTATTTTTTTGGAGGATAGGTGCTTCCAGGGAGGAGATAATGGGAGGTGTTGGGAATGAGTCAGTTTGAGGAAAATCGGGGGAAATCTTGAGGTCAAGTTTAATGAGGGGGAATGGAATTATTGGGAATTACAGTTGGAGTGAAATAATGAATTGTTATTAATCTTGTTTTTCCTTTTCTGTTTCAGGTAAGCAATCAAATTTTTCTTGGGATTAGAGTGAGTAAGATGGGACTCGTGCTGAAACATTCAACTAGGGTATAACGTTTTTGAGATCCATGAAGAAATTGACGCACATAGCGCTCAAGCTCCAAGCCTTAATCCATTAAGCTTGAAAACCCTGGCGTTCGCCAACAATATTTACACGAGGGGATGGGGATATCCTGGGGAGGTAAGAAGTGGATGGAATCCGAGGGCCATGTCGTTTCAACTATCGTGACGGATTGGTTGAAATTTACTCCTGATCGGTTGTGAAGAAATGACAGCTTTCGGGTTTCATCGATGACAGAACAGATATTTCCTTCAGTGCACTCCAAAAAAAATTTGCTTTCACAAAAAATATTTACTCTATACGAGGAAATATCACCTTGTCAATTTGAGAAATCAATCTTTTTCGATTTTCGTATCGAGAGTCGTATCTGAAATACCGATCGCAACGGGAACCGGGAATTTTTCTGGAATTATCTCGAGAGCTACAGCTCCTAGAGAAATGTCGTAGGGAAGTTTTTTGCGGGAAATTCAATTACGCGGAATAAAGTTCCTGTAGGAATTTTCGTGATTATTACGGGATTCGGGTTATTTAGGATTTTCTGAGTTGGAAAAACCGTAGAATTCGGTGAATAGAGTGGGAAAGGGATAATTAACCCCAAGTGACAGCCCCTCCCACCTAATTAGATTGTGTAATCAAGATTGACTTTGAAAAGGACCCCAGAAAAAGCCCAGGGGTTTGCGTATGTGTCTCTTGGCTGGATTCGTCGTTTGCTTTGGAGATTCCCGCGACCTGTTTAAAATGCATTGGCGCGGAGAAAAGCCCCCAGTGGCTTCCGAAAACATTGACTTTGCATAATATTGAGTCTGCCAGAATAGTCTGACCATGAGCAATTCCCAACTAACCTCCGTCGTCGGATAATAGAATTTAAACTGTGGACAATTATGATTAGAACGGATTTTTAGATTTTTTCCTTTGACATTTCGCCTAGAAAATTGAATCGTTGAATTTCTCCCAAACGAAGGGAGATACAAAAATTTTCACCATCACCTTTTTTATAGGCCGATTCGTGGACTACAGAAAAGATTGATATGATAATTCCCGTATTTCTTTTCGTTTAGAAGATATTCGTTGATAATTGAAAATAATCCAAAGCGTTGGAGTAATTTCGAAATTTCTGGGATTTCAGGGGAAAAATCAATAGAAATTGATTAATTGATCGCTGGAAATTGAGGAAAAATAGTAAAAAACCGGAACGAATTCATAATAATTCTTTTTTCGTGAGTTTGGATCAAAATTACAATTATTTTTTAATGTTAAATTAGAAATATCTAGATCTCATCAAGAGATAAATAATCGATCCCCAGAGAATCAGAGAATATGAGTTCAAAATTGTAAAACTATAAAAAAACAATCAAATATTGACAAATTCTTGAAGCCTCCCCTCGATAGCGGCAATATCATAAACCGGATTTTCCATAAACACTCGTGCACTCGGAGAAAAGAGGACGCATTTGGGATTCCCTTTGGGAATAGGTGAGGAATAAATTTATCCCCCGGAATAAGGGAGGAAGGGAACAATTCGACAATCCCGTCTTTCAATTCCTATTGGGGATATACAAACCCAAGATCTGAGGGTCTTCCTTCGCGACTATATAACCTTGAAAAAGAGGAAATCTCTCCCTCGGATCACTGATGGATTTTACCCCCCATTTCCAATCCAAATTTATCCCCCTTTATTGCCCTTTTCTAATACATAAATTTTTATTTCGAACCATTTGATTAATTTGATTGGCCATTCGCCTCCCGAAGATTTACCAATCTATTATCTCCCTTCCGGTTTAATTTTTAACAACTACAAATTTAAATTACACCGACAGTTCTCCAATATTTGATTACATAAATTTTTTGAAGTTAATTCAACTCAATTCTCTGGGGTTTTGGAATAATTTAATGTTCGATCTATTAATATTTCGTTTTATATTTAAATTTTCGAGTTTTTTTTTAGTGGAAATCCAAGAATAATTTTCTAACTCACGAAAATAGATCTCGAGTCTCAGAATTCAGTGATTCTGTTGATACAATAAATATTTATAATAATTGTACGCGATATAAATTCATCCTATCGGTACTCCCCAAAAATACTTCTCATAAATGTGAATGAGACCCTTAAATGCGTGTATTGCTTCGAATTACGATAAAGAAAATTAATGCCAACCCCGGAATTCATATTCTGGGTGTCCTCGGATGTAATCGTACAATTCTCCAAAACCTTGAGTTTTTCTGGGAGGGTCGTCTCTGGGGAATATCAAAATTCCGTTGAATCGAAGAATAATAATCGACTGGTGGGATGTCGCGTGGAAGTATTGAGGTCTATAAAAATATAAATATTCCATGTATATCTAATGGGAAACGTTCATCCCTCCGATTTTACCAGAATCTCTTCAATGTCTGTGCGATGTCGCCCCAACGTCGCACCAAGACTGAATGGGCGATCTCGAAAAAATTCCAATAGGAAAAGTCCCCGAAATTCCAGTGGAAAAATTCCTCTAATTTTCCGGAAATTCCGAATTCATGAATTCCCAACGGAAAACTCGTATTCACTTGAAATTTTCTCGGCTTTTTTCAAATTATTAATATTAATAATTGATCTGAAACGATCATTTTCCGAAATTTCCCGATTTTTCTCGGAATTCCCCAATTTATTTTCATAATGGACACAATATTTTGAATATTTCACGGCATTACGAATTGCGAAAAAAAAAAATCCTTGAAAATTGAGTGAAAAATGTTGAAGGCCGGAAGAGAATTTTCCTCGAGTCACGGCTGAATTTTCCCCTCGCCATTGGCGTATTTTTGCCAAGAGCAATATAGCTGGAGCATCGACAGTGTTTATCAGGTACAAGAGTTGGATATTCCACGCACGCAATCTTACGCCAGCGCTACCCCAACCCCAAACCACCTTTTCACTTCTTCCTTCAGTTGTACACGTGACCCCCCAGCGTGGCCTGAATCCCAGTTTCCTACGAGTTTTCCTTGAGGGGCAGGGGTTGGGCTGAATGTTAGTTCTAGTCAGGATGGCGCACCTTTCCAGTTCCTGCACGTGACACACATATTGCCCATCTTTTCACTGCAAGTCGTGCCAAAAGCCCCCAACCCCCTTGACCCCCCCCAACCCCTTTCTGTCTCGCCTGTTACCAGGGGGGAGAGGTGTGTAACCAATGGAAAACCTAATTTTAGTGGTAATTTAATTGCCTGACTGTTGAGAAATTAACTTCATAGTCGGCAATGACGTTCTTCGGTCGATAATTTACCGACGCGAATATTTTCATGGTCATCTGCCGTGGGAAAATAATTGATATTTCAGGGCCTGTTGCCTGATTCAATTAATTCCCCGAGATTTACGATTTCCATTGGTTTTCAAATGAAATTTTGAGTCTCTGATAGAACATGAATACTCAGTAGACACACCCCCTGAATTAAAAATCAATTGAAAATTCAATTTCATATTCACCTGAACCTCCCTGATTCCAATCAATCCTTCCGAGCTAATTGATCCCTGAATCTACCGAATATCTCCGTATCCAGGGCACATACGAAAATTTTCCTCAGAATCTTTTTTGTCAGGCAAAACGCGATCTACAAAAAAAGACTTTACAAAAATTCCCGTATGTCCCTTAAATTCGCAGATATCCCCCCAAAACTTCCCCCTCACCCAAAAAAATTGGCATAATCTAAAATTGAAAATTAAAAAATTAAAACCGTAAGAAAAAAGGGGTGAGGAGGAAGGGAGGAGGCGGAGGAAGGGGAAGAGAAGGTGGACAAAAGGGGGTGAAAGGGTTGAAAGAGGTGAAGGGGGTGGCACCCATGGAGGGGAGAAAGTGAATCAAGTCAAGTGGTGTCAAATCGTCAAAATGAATGGGAATAAGCGTGGGTTCACTGGAAAGAGTGCCAAGGGGTATTAGATGGCACGAAGCCAGAAAACCCACCCCCTGGGGACATTCTGGCAGTCCTCTTTACGCTCCCATTTCGGAGGAAGGGACGGCCCTCACAACTCCCATTTCCTCGTCGTCTATCCGTTAGTTGTCGTCCATCCCCCATCGGTAGACCCTTAGGTCGGTCGTGCAGTTCTCAGCGAATATTCCGTGTTAGGGATTCGAGGGGGTGGATTTTTGGGATGTAATGAGCTGGAAATTGTTTTCCGAATGTCTACCGCGATCCTCTTCCCCAGTTTACGATCGGAGAAACGAGAATTTTTCCTCAGTTCAATATTGAAAATTCGAAGTACATCAACTTTTTCATTATTCAGTGAATAATCCACTGGAATATCTAATCTCATTTAATTATTTCCATTTCATTTGGGGTTTTAATTGAAAATTGAAATTACTTTAATTGATTAAATTTTCTTTTAACGTAAAATTGAAAAATGCGTTTCCCCGATTTCCGGGAAAAATTGGGTCAGCAGTTGCGATTTATTTATGTTATCTTTCACCATTTAATGGCACGGAAATTATTTCTCCCTTCGTGAATAAATGATTGCATGAGTGGAGGATTTTTTTTTTATTTTCCAATAGAAAATTCATTATCACAGCCGATTGCTCAGTCCAGCGCAATATAATCCAGTCCGGTGTATTTAATGGAATCATTTCGAGCTTTCACCCGACATAAATAATCTCATTCGTGGCCCGGTGTAATTAAAAAAAAATACAGAACTGAAAACAAAAAGTCGGGATAATAGTACGTAACGTGCGTACAATAAATTTGCAAATTGCACGTGCGCGTCGGTTTTGGGGAGTAGGAAAATTTGCGTGGGGTATTTCAGTCCAGTGGGGGGTACAATATCGAGTTTTCAGTCGTTTTCCAAAATTTATTCGATCAACCACTAACTCGATAGGCACATGAGCACCGGCTAGGAACACTGGGACTTCCAACGGAATAACAATCGAGGGACTTTGGAAATATAATCGCCAGTCCGATCAATTTTTTTTTTTCTCCTCTCGTTTTATCGATGGAATAGTAAAATGCGAGAATGCTCCGGTCATCGAGCTTTACCATATGGTTTTTTATCGGTATTCCCTATCGAAAATAATACCACAATTTTTGAGGGAAAATCCACTGACGGAATTACAACCGGAAAATGGTTTATTTCTGTGAGATAAAAATTTTTCATCTAAATTTTTATTCCCATTTTTATTACTTCGAATTTGTCAAGAAAATCATTTATTTCCTCTGCAATTCCATCCAAATTAATCATCCAAATTAAAATAATTCCAATTGAATTAATTTTCTCCAAGAATTTTCCATTTTCAATTAAAAAATTCTCCAAAATTTCCTGAAAAAAATTCGAGGCAGTAATAATTGGAACGAATGAAAAAATTTCCAATAAAGGGGAAAAGAATGGGAAAATAAATTCAAGTGTCTTGGTGCAGATGATAAATGCCAAAGGGTGATAAATAAAACATTGCGAGTGTTCTTGACCGGTCGGTTTATCAAAGTCAGAAGGAGTCACGAATGTTAGATGGTGAAATTGAAAAAGAAACAAATAGAAGAAAAAAAAAAAACTGGGAATTGGACCACAGATCCGGGATAAACTCTGATGCACACCCCAGGTAGCACGTGCCTTTGGCGTATCTTGTGATGGGGTTGGGGCCCCAGTTTAACCAATTTTCGTCGTTTCTCAATGGGTCCTCGATGCTCACTTGATAAATCCATCTAGACGAGAATATATCCGCGCTTGCCAGTTTCCGCACGTAAGCGAAACGTCAGCTCTTCGAGTTTGCCAGTAGGGGGTTGCACACTGAGGAGCTCCTCCCGGGGAAGGGAAGAGGGGGGGAGTGAAAAGAGGGTGGAAAAGGTGGGCTGTAAGCTTTTGGTCGTTACTTCTCACCCCGTCTTCTATCTCATCTTCTTTGATAATCCTCTCGCCTCCTCCACTTCATCCCAGCTTTTTCAGATTGCCAACTCTCTCCCAGGGATATCCTCTCCTCTCCTCTCTCCGGTGCCGACGATTTACCAACAGTGTATAGGTCGTAAGCAGCTCACGGAGCCGCGTTTCGGGGCCGATTGAAACTCCACCAGGTCTTGGCTTCTTTTCCGGTGAAATTTTTTTTCCCCTTTCTTGGTTTTCTTTCACCCGCTGGGGAAATATTCAGTGAAAAGTTCGCCCAAAAGTCATTGGTCCTCGTTTCAAGTTTTTAAATAAACCGGAGATAAAAAAAGTATCTAGTCAGGTATTTGGAAAATTGGTCACGCGCCATCGGGCCGTCTAACTTTCTCAGGAGGTAATCAGAAAAATCCGACGCGAGGAGTTGATTGAATTTTCAGTGGAGAGAATACGAATCGATATCCCACCAATGGTCTCCGAAAAATTCCGGCAAATCTGGTATATTATCTATTCCATTGGATGGTCCGGAAAAAATGAAGCAGAGTGAAAAAAAAGATCATTCATCTAGCCCCATTGGTTCCCAAGATATCGGCGAAAAATATATCGATCGCCGTTACCGACTTTCGCGATATCTCGAGAATCACTGGGGCAAAAGTGGCGATATTTTTTTTGATTCCGCCTGATTTTTCCCTGGCTACTCGATGGTGTCACTCAAAATTTGTGATTCCGTGGAATTTGAGGGGCACATAAATTGTTCTGGTTGGTTCGAGATTCTGGTAATGGGCGACTGGTTGCTGCATTGACAAGGGTGGTTTGCAATTAATGGTAACTCTCATGGTGGAAAGAGAAAGGTTGGGTGGGAGAAACAAGAGCAGGTGGGACTTAATTAGTACAATCTCGGTGGTGTTGGACGTGCAGAGAGGATAGGGCCACATTTACGACTGGCATTTTCCCTCCCAGAGGTTGCAGAGGCATTCGTAAATGGCACGTAGACCCAGTGCTCCGTAGACTGTTGGGAATTAGATGGCCCCGGGTTGGTGTGTTCCCTCCCACGAGGAATCCCACCTCCAAATGACAAAACTCATCAAGAGCCCGGAATATTTAACCTCCCAACCTTTTTTTTAATGCTCCAGTGACGTTTTCCCCTGGTTTTCTCTTTTCCATCTGGGGGGAGAGAAAAAAATCGGCTTTTGCGAGGGGATAAATCATGGAAGGGGTGATCTATGGAGTTTGAAAGTTCGTCGAGACGATGAATCAGGGTTTTCGGACGGGTTATTACGACCGATGCCCCGAGAAATTTGAATTGAATTGGTTTTTAAGGTTTTTCGGATATTTATGGGTGGAAGATATCATTGGGAATCGTCTTGGCTGAAAACATTTGAAATTTCTCAGAATTTTTGAGCGTCAAATAATTTTTAGTTAAAATTTTATGGGCAAATTTTTTGAATTCAAACTAAAATTTTTTAGTTTACGATTTGAACGTATTTTTGTTTAATCTGGATTGTTATTCGATTTCCCGGGAAATCTGAAATTTCACGGCTTTTTCTCCTATCTCGGCATCAGTATCGCTATCCGGAAAATGACTGCTCAACTGTCCATGAAATTTCAATTTTTTTTCCAACTGTGTACCAATTTACCCACTGAGAGCTCCGCATAACTAGAAATGTCGTGCCCCGACAACTCGGGCTTTTTTTTTTCTGAAACGAGAATGGCTGGGTACACATTTCACACCGCAATTCCACCCTGTTTGCATTATATATATCTCCCCCGGTAAAAAAAAATCGGCAAAAAGGGAATGCTCGTTGAATGCATATAACTGTGGGTATAACATCTGCATTCACTCGTTGCAGGGATGAAAGTTAATGAACACCAATTTTCGGCTCTGGTCGATGGCGGGAGGTAATAATAGGAATGGTTCATTGAAAAGTGGGTAATCAACCGTAAAAATATCATGGACCTTCCTTTGTGATGGGGAATCTCTCGATTACTAGTCTGAAAAAAAATCTCATCAAAAATTCCCTCGGGACATCCTCCAAAGATATTATTATATTTTACCTCCCACCAGGACCACCACCGAATCAAAGATCCAAACGCCTGAGATCAAATAGTGGGAGTAGGTACTGAGAAACACGAGCATTGAAAATCCCATAGCGAATGTTCCAACGGACAATTGAAAAGTGAAAAATGATAACGTGGAACAAGTGTCGGTACAGGTTATAAAATATTCTTCACCTCCTGGTCACGTCTTCCAATGATGCATCCCCGGGAAAATAAAGGATGCCACGGGAATCTCACAATCCAATTTCATATCCTCTACTTCCATACATTTGTTCTCTGTTCTTCGCATTAACGATTGCCCAACACCCGATCGAATGTATCCAGCACCATTTGAATTTCCCGCGCCACCAACGCCACCCCTCCGTACCGCCCACTTCGTGACGGATTATCGTTGCACCATCTCCTTTTCCCCGTTAAAAAAATGCCCTATTAATTCAATATTTATTCAAGTGCCTCATTGAATCAATCAATCTCAAATTCAATCCCGTGACTCATATTAAACCTCCAACCGCAAAATCACCGCGATTCCGTTCCGTGACGGATTTCCGTTGCACGACACCTACCCCACTCTAAAAAAAACTCAAAATTTTTTATTCCAAAGCAACCGCTCAAAAACCACCTCTGAACTCTAGTTCTTTGGTAGTCCACCGGCGTTACCAGAATTGTACATCCATGAGTGGGGGCTATAAAGGGGAAGGGAGAGGCAGGGTGGGGGGCAATTCCAATCGTCATAAATTGTCGTGGTGAACGTGACGATTGTACAGAATAGCCAATAGTCCCAGTGGCGTGTCATTGGAGCCTTCTGGCCTATGCACAACCCTCTGGGATGCTTCTCTTCGATTTTCACGTACCAACTGTACATACGTCATATGCATGTACCAACCAGGGGGCGGTTGCGGGGAGGGTACCGAAGGAGGGGGGCAATACTGTAGAGAGTACTCCAGGTTACCCAGCCAATGCCAACCTATTCCTATAACCCTATACCCACTGTCCATCCGGTGTTGTGATCGAGTTAAACGGGTTAAATCATCCCCCCTCATCCCCTGCCTCCCCCCCGAATTTGTGTCAGCTATTTTGCATTCAAGGGGTTGGAAAAGGGAACTGTGCGCGTGAATCACTATGTTTCATGTTAATTTCCCGTATGTTGAATTGCATAATCATTTGGATTTTCGTGGAAATTGGCAATTTATGGGAATGATACAATTTTTTAAATGAATTTAATGAGACAAAATGAAAATACGGGATTTCATCAGTTCTGGGGGAAATTGACAATTACTCATGGATTGATTGATGAATTATCGATGAGATCATTGTGAATTGAATTCCACCGATTACCGGTACTTGATTGAATCATTGAAACGGTTGAAATTAGTTTTGAAAATTTCAATGATTTCCGGAAAAATTAATTATCCCTTTTATTTTATCGGTACAACCTTTCATAATTCATTGCAGATCGTAGTCTTGACATTCAATTAAAAGTTAATGGATCCCCCACTTTGGTTAGTCGATCGATTTATATCGGTGATGAAAAAAAAATGGGAAAGTTTGTATCAGCTGAGAGTTTTGATAAATATTGACGGTGAAGGGGTGAATAAAAAATCCATCTCGCTCCTGGTTAATGCAAATGACCGGCATTAGCCAATAATTCGGGGGTAACGTTATTATTTTACGTGCGAACAATATCAGCATAATTTATTTGCCTTGATTAAGCGCATTAACGCGGGTGGGCGTGCACGGAGGGTGACAGAGGTGTGTAAACCCATTTTCCGAGGGACAAATTTAATACACTGTAGGTAGAACAACCCCTCTTCACCCTCTCCCACTCTCTCTCGTCATCCCTTCACTGTGAAATACTGTCACTGGTCATTTTCGTACGTGTGGCCAACCCAGCGAATGGATAATTCGTTTGCTGACGTTTTTGCTCTGGGACACCCTTCCCAGGGAATTTCGGGTAATTTTTTCCATTTTCAGGTGTTAATTAAACAATTTTCAAAGACTTTTCCATTTTTTTTTCAACCGGAATAAAATTTTTTTCACACAATTTTTTACTCGCATTCCATATCAATTTTTCATCAATCCCCGGAAATTTTAGTGGAACTGACGATGAATTAATTTGAAGGGATAATTAATTTGAAGACACGAGAAGTTTTGAAAAATTGAAAAATCGGATTAGATCGGATCTTTTTGAAGCCATAGAAAAAAAAATGTTATTATATCTGAAAAAAATTTTAGTGAGCGTTACTAGATTTGATTGACACGCGTAATTTTTTTTATCGGCGAAGAAACCGGGAGAATCTTGCAGCCCCCCCTATGGGGGGATGAGAAGGGGGTTAAGTCGCGATAGTTTTCCCGTAGTGTTCTACCACGGCAGAACGGCCATTTCTATACTCATCCTCGGTCCATTATTCAACCAGACGCACGTTGTAACTCGGGAGGGTGAGGCCTTCCTCGTAAATCGCTTGTCTCTCGCAGTTTTATCCCCAGTCCTGCTATCTCCCTCCCCCCTAACGTCCCCCCTCACTCAAATACATAACCATGTACATAGCTGAGGAAAATCCGTGAGGGCAGCGCCACCAAGCGGAATTGTCGAGTCGCCAAGTGCCGATGACGGAAATAACTCCCGTAACCGGAGAACTTTATTTCTGGAAAATATGGCGGTGCCGACTATTTTCGCAGCTCAAGCCAAAATTTCCTATTTCGCCACTGGATGATGCGTTCGGTTGAAATTCAAATATTTCTCACGATATGCGGCATACGGACTGCACATGTTGAGGCTGCAGCTGCCAGATGAATTTTTCCTGCATCTACCGAACACCAGAGTGATTTCCAAGTGATAGCCAGAAAAACTTGCCGCAAAATGAAAAAAAAATCGTTACTGTAGCCCCAATGGTTCCCAAGATATTCGTAAAATCGGTATTTAAACGATTTCGCCGATATCTCGAGAACCGCTAGGTCGAAATGAAAGATTTTTCTTTCGTTTTGCGGCGAATTTTCCGGACTATCTAATCCTGTGTGTCCGATGATGAAGAAAATTTTCAGTTTCGATGCGATGAATTTTCCAGAGATTTTTTTCTTCTTTTTCGGTGATAACGATGATAAGCCGGTGCGCAGCTCCATACTTCTTTACATTCCATATGTCATATCTCACTATGGGAAGTAAGGAAGCACGGAACAGTCGCCGGGCCCAGACTGCCCCCACAATTACGTAATTTCACTGATAAAAAAGAAGTAGTTGTCGACAAAAAAATAGCACAGCTCTCATTATTTCCGAGTGCGATTATCCCGCGGGATTTATCCTGGGTGTCTTCTTTAGATTCCTTTATCCCCCCCGATAGCAATTCCTGATGTTTCCTCTTGGGCACTTGGAGCACGGCTGATCAAATTGGATGCAACTCTCGAGTTATCCTTCGAGTGGCCTCCCAGCTCCAACTGAATGCCGAATGATGGTTCAGTGGCTAGGGGGCAACACGATGTGGAATTTTTCTAAAAATGGCACCGACCACGTCTCATTGGCCTTTTTGTCAAGCCAGTTCAACCCCCACTACCGATTTTTCGGTGGGATTTCAGAAGGGGGGAGGGCTCCAACATTAGAAAATGTGTAAGCTTACACTTGACTCGGTATGAGCCATCTTGCCCTCACTACCTCCTCTCCTCGCCAAATTAGTCTTTACCCGAAAATAGGCAGCCCATGGCACGCGGAGAGCACCACATGGCGATTATTTCTGGTTCTTCAGGGAGAGGGAGTTGTCTGGGGGGAGAGGGAAAATAGGAATTTAATTCTTCCATTTTTTCAATTTCTATTCCAACGGATTTCAAGAATTTGTCATACCTCTCTCAAAACGATTCTCTCAAATTCTTCAATTTCTCCATTTGATTGCGAATTTATTCCTCGATTTTATTTCACCATTTTATTTTTCGCGATCTGAATATTTCGCTGACTATCTTAGACCGCGAGATACGCGGGTAGAATATCGGTATTAAAAGCGAAAATGATTTGTTTTGAGATTGGCTTTGTAAATTTAGAAATTGAATTTTTGATTCTGTCTTGCGAAGATGAAAGATGGTACTTACCACGGAGTAGTTGATGGTTATCTGTAGCACGTACCATGCGATAGTCACTGAAACTTAGCTGTTTCATTACCCCTTCGACGAATTTGAAAATACTAAAATAAACTTGGGTAACCAACGTCGGGCCACGCGCGATGCATCCCCGTGGGTTACGACGCGACTCTGGGGCCGTTTCATTCGTCAACTGACAAGCTGCAGCATTTATTTTTAGTCTGTTGGTATGTTAGCGTTGTTTTTTGTTACGGGAGGTGGCGGTGGGGAATTTGCAGAAGTGTTTTGAAAATCATTCGTACATTTTCATCTGTTGATCAATCCATACGAAATACGTCGCGATCACGTGCACTTGGCGCGATAATATTTTACCTCAGCCTACCCCCAGGGCCGAGGCCCAATCTAAAATACCAAAACCAGAGATCAAATATTGGGAATAGGTACTGAAAATATGAGCGTTGAAAATTCCATAGCGAATGGTCCAATGAACAATTAAAGAGTGAACAATCATAACGCGGAACAAGTGTCGGTGCAGGTTAGAAAATATTTTTCACCTTCTGGTCACGTCTTCCAATGATGCATCCCTGGGAAAATAAAGGATGCCATGGGAATCTCACAATCCAATGTCATATTCTCTATTCCCATATATTTGTTCTCTGTAGCTCGCATGAAAGATTATCCAACACTCGATCTAATGCATCTAGGACCATTCGAATTTACCGCGTCGGCCACCAGCGCCACCACTCCGCTCCGTCCACTTCGTGACGAATTTTCGTTGCACCATCTCCTTTTTTCAAGGGGCCTCTCCCATTAACTTAATCAATTCTCAAATTTAATTCCATATGATTGATTTAAAATATCCAATCTCGGGTTGGTCGACGGTTGACACACAGATGTTTGCACAGGACTACGTGATTTGCATCGGCGGGTAGCTCGTGCAGTTCTCGGGTTCTTCGTTGCCTTCGTTCGTTTGACACAAAGTTATTTCTACCCAAATGAACTACGAGTGTAACTTGATATAACCCCAGCAGCGAGTGATGAAACAGAGGCTGTATGGTTAATGAGAGGAAATTTTCCCCCGAGTTTCTAGTCAAAATATTAGGACTCATTTGTACAGCCTTTGTTAATTAAGAAGCTGAAGGCAATTTAACGGGGAAAAAATCATGATAAATTCACTCCCCCAATTGCTAAACAAAATTATTCGAAATAATCATCAGAGGGAACTGAAATAGTATTTTTCATAAATAGAAGAAACAAAAGCTGGAAGAACGGAAAACAAATCCATCAAAACCTGAAATGCCATTGACTCTGTTCCATCACTTTAATAATCCCCTTTCAGAATCCCCCGACTCCCACACAAATACTATTAGTTTCTCCCGTTATTGCAAAACAAAAAGAAATTCCACTAGATTTGTCATGGGACAGGAAGGAATGATAAAAGGAGTGACTCGAACGAGAAAAACAAGTCAAGTAAAAAGGGAAAACTCGGTTGAATCTCAATCTCAGGGCTCTCTGAAGTTTTCCAAAAGTATGTCCTTTCGGTATCCACCCCATCTCTTTTTTTTTTCTCCTCTCTGCTCTGTTGCCAGGACGGCTTTCATCTCCCTCCCCGGACTAATAGTATTTTCGTTTTTTCCTCCTCTTCTTCCTTATGTAATATCATCAACTTTTTTTGCGAAGGGATTTTCTAGGAATTTACTTCCAAGTATTATTCCTCATCTTGTTACGGTACGAGAAAAATTTTAGGGGGTGAAAAATAATAATTGTCTAATGATAGTTAAAATCTCTTATGAGACAGAAGTGTGAGTTTGCTCGAAGAGTTGACGGATTTAATTGAATTGAAATAAGTTTTTTTTTTCTTTCGACACGAGATATTCTGCACGGATCGTTAATGCAACGGGGAAAGAAAGCAGTCGAGATTGGCTGAGAATTTTCTATCAGTGCTGGGGATGTCCTCAGTGCTTCTTTAAATTTTTGATGAAAAGAATGTTGGTGTTGTGTTGGTGGTTGCGGGTCCCTCGGTACCTCTTTCGGTACAACTTGTCTCTCTGTACACTCGGCATCACGTCGTTGAGGTTACTCAGAGTCTTTGCCACTAGATATATACGTAGGGGGCTATTTTCAACGGGACTGAACTCTGTAACCCGATATGCCGAGGGATAGAAAGAAGCTTCAAGTTTTAACGCCGCTCCAACGTGCACTGCATCACCAACATTTTTTTCTTCCTCGTTTTCCTTTTTCTCCACTCATTTTTACGTTGAGATAATCGTGGCGTAATCATTCGGATCGATTACCTCAGTTTTATGGCGATTACAAGCGGATTGTGCAACGAAAGTGCGTCACGGAGTGGGCGGGGCGTATAGCTGGGCAGCGGCGCGGGCATCAAAATAT
The DNA here is from genome assembly GCF_000806365.1 of Fopius arisanus. Classification (NCBI taxonomy): domain Eukaryota; kingdom Metazoa; phylum Arthropoda; class Insecta; order Hymenoptera; family Braconidae; genus Fopius; species Fopius arisanus. The sequence goes on from NW_011887854.1 coordinate 216,141, forward strand.
TTTCACCAAACCCCTTGTTTTTTTACGTTGAGTCAATCCTGGCGTGATCATTTGAATCGATTACTTCCGGTTTACTGCGATTATGAGCGGATCGTGCAACGAAAATGCATCACGGAGTGGGCGGGGCCTCTAAGTGGCGCTCAGCGCGTTCGTGGGGGACGGGGAAAAAATTAGTAACGGAATTCTTACGAAAATTTGTCTATCAAAAATCATATAATGATTATCTTATATTTCTTTTTCTCAAGATATTTTCCATCGGGAAATGGAGGCCTATTCTCGACAGTTAGGAATGTAATCCGTGAAATTATTTAGACACTTCCCCATACGAATGTGATTCGTAGACGGATCGGCAACATTCGTTAACGGATTTGTCATTTTTTTAGTCTTGCGATTCTCATCTACCAATCTTTAGTGTGGGAAAATGAAATTATCGAAGGAAAGATTTTCCCTCACGAATTTAAAATTAAAAGTGATCAGCGAATCATTCATTCCTTCGCAAATTACGTTCCCTTCACGAAAGACATTTCTCATGCGTCGAGAATGGGCCCCTTGGCGGGGGGTAAAATACGAAAATTCGAGTCGAGTTTTCCCCCACGTCGTGGCGGCCTGTTCCTTGAGATTTCCTGGGGAAATCCATTAAAGTCTCCTTCCTGACCCTCACCATATGTCCTAGGACCCCCTTCGAGGACATTTGGGCCTCACATTTCCCAGACAGGATTCCCCTACCTCTCGGTAAATTTCCCCAACGTCTGAATTCCCCGTCCATAACTCTCTCAAAAGAATTCAGAATTAATACCCATCCCCCCACTTTTTTATTCACCACGCTGGTCTTTTCACGTAAATGAGAGACGCGCATCGAGGACCCGGGTAAAAAGAAGACGATATAAACCAGAAGGAGTAAGAAAAGCCCGCGGTTGGGTATTGAACGCATAAATTATACGAGTGGGAGACGAGGAAGAGCGGGTACTATCAGACTATTTTCCTTTTGCCATTTCTTCTGCAATTTTTTTTATCATCCACCAACTTTTTATTGAATGAAGAAAACCCACCCATTACCATCAACCGTGTCATGTGTCCACAATAAAATATGCAATGCAATATGATCATTTGTGGGTTCAAAAAGGCGTACCTCCTTTCACTCTATTCGAATAATTATTCTCTATTTTTTCATCTTTAATAACCGTCGATCTATCTCGAGAACTATTGACTTTCCATAAAAATTCCATGAAACTTTTTTGTAATTTATTAAATTCCCCACAGAAATGATTTTTTCATATATCCTCCGAAAATCAAAAGTTTCCGAGATCTGCCGGTATTTCAGAAACGGTAAAATTCTGTCGCGACGAGGTGAATTATAAATCGACTTAGCATCCGTGTTTTTCCAAAATATCTCCAAAACCGTAAAAAATATTGAAATTTCGGTTAAATTCTTTTTTGTAGCTCTCTCCCTCCTCCACAAAAAACGGTCTAACAAAAATTTCCCCATCTCTCTCAGATCCGAGATAGTCGTATGTCCAAGTCATCAGGTTTCTCCCTCCACCCATTTACCCCCGGTGAATTAGTTTTGTACTTGTAATTTAGTTTTCCATCGATGTTACGAGGAATTTTCAATTTTCACCCTCTCCCACCCCCACCCAGTGATCGATGCAGAAGGGAAGAAATCGTATAGTATACCTTGGAATTTATTCTCGACGGTTCGGGGTCCGATCATGCACGAAATTTCCTATTTCACCGGGGGATCGCGGAGGGGGTGTGCGGGGGTGGTGATCTTCCTAACAGCACCGGGAAGATCACCCCTCCTCTTTCTCCACCCCTCAGCTTTTTACTGAAGGTTGGAAGGGGGCAACCTAGTTCTTGACTGTGCATCTCGTCTGGGAAACGTCTCGGAGAATAATCCCAAAGTTTTCTCGTGGCACAGGGGGTGGTGGGTGGATGGTGGGTTTATTGATTGTTTTGGATGGGGCCAATTCCTCGGTAAAGGGTGCCGCGTCCTCCGGGGAATTGCACGCTGACCACAAAACCCATGGTACCGTGAATTGTTTCGAATTGGGGTAGGGGGTGAATTTCAGGGACGGGGGGTGGTGTCGGATTTTTGGAGGTTTTTCGGTTTTTTAATATTCCGGGAATCACGGGTCGGCGAAGTGTGAAAAAAAAATGGCTGTGACTAATTGATTAATTACCACAAATTGTTAATTAAAAAAAATAGGAATTGAATCTCATTAAACATTTAGATTCATTAATTTTCATCCGAAAAGGGGAGGTAATTAAAAGGGGTACAAAGTATTTTTATCTCAAATTTTGAGATATACGATGAAAACGATGAAGAAAGAGTCGTAAAATCATTCATTTAATTTTTTTATGCTCAATTTCTGCTGAATATTTCGAAATCCCGACGAGATAAAGAAAGTTTCATTCGACCTTTTTTATAGCTCGTAAAATTTTCTACAATAAAGTTCCTACAAAAAAATCGTTATCTCCATTAGATTCAACTATATCGAACGATAACTGGGAAGTAAAAACCACGAAGTTGACGAATTTTCTCTTCAAACAATTCACTCCTCAATTTTCACTTTGTATCTCAAAATCTGTGCGAGATATCAAAAATATCTATAAAACCTTTTCTGTAGCTTATAAAATTCTTCAAAAAAAATCTCCCACAAAGAATTCACAATCTCTGACAGATATCAAAATATGAATCAATTACTTGCGTAATGAAAAGTGTCCACAACAATTTCACATCACGATATCACCCCTGAGTTTTTACTGAATATCTCGGAATCTACGGTAGATATAAAAAAATATCATAAGAACTTTTTTGTAGCTCATAAAATTTCCAACAAAAACGTCATTATAAAATTTTTTATACCTCCGTTAAATCCCGAGATTTCCACGAGAAACGCCACCAATTTAAATTGATCTATTCTGATTGAATTTTTTTCTATATTCCATCACTGAAATAATAAAAAATGGCAATTGACGGTCTCGTGACAGTATAAACCCCGGGGCGCAATGTTCACCAATACCTCCTGGTCGTGGGAGTGCCGATGAGTGAGAAATCGCGCGTTTAACCGGAAATTGCGTCACAGACCGCTCTCGTCATGAATTTATCCAAACGCAATATATTCGAAATTGAGAATCATAACTGTGGCATGTGCCAAAGCCATTCCACCTCAAACTCACTGTCAAGTTGATTCTCACGCGTCAATAATTACTCACTCATTAAACTTATGAATTTTCCACGTTAAATCAAAATAACCAAAAAAATCCAATTCTCTCCTGAATAAAATATTTCAACTTGGTGAATCGCGAACAATCTTTCTCATTTTCTACATTTTTTTCTTACCGTTACTATTTGCCTCGGTAAAGCAAGACATATTGCTGGGAAAATGGGAAACCGCGTTGGTGGATACACAAGGAACAATCGGCCAGATGGGAAATGGGCAGTCTTCCAAACTAGAGAGGAAAACATCGAAATGGTACTGTTTAAAATACACCGATATGCCATTGCGTAATTTCGTAATATGTTATTTATCAGTCTCACAAAATTCATTGATTTAATTTCGCGGGGGAAAATTATCGCGGAAAATCTTTGTTTTCACGTGACATATCAGAAATTACGCGGCATTTATTTTTCGTATTACTTTCCGCGTTACCTTTCGTTTTACTTTTCGTTTTCGCAAATTTTTATTTCCGCCATTACGTGATCAGCTGTTACTCACACATCCCCCGCGTCATCGCCAATGAAAAACCGCGGACACGTGGGATTACAGCTTTTAAAAGCAACGAGACGTTTTTAACGGAGTAGACGACGAATGGTCACTGAGTCACCAAAAACTCCCGACATATATTCAGGACAGCACTCCCATTCGCACATGACTCTTGTACATAGTCTTCATGTTACGCACCAATGCCTCCAGTTGTTTCGCTATTTTTCAACGTCACGGTGTTCAAAAAAAAAGGCTCGCCTAAAAAAAAGTATTAATATCCATCCGCCATTTCTTATCCCGGACAATTTAATCCGTCTCGGCTCTTCAGGATTTTACCCGGAATTTTCCACCAGAAAATTTCCGCATTGTTGAAGAATTTTCATTCTTAAATTCATTTCATCATGAAAAATTCTCAGCTATTGTTTTTTTCACAAATTCCAAAAAAGAAAAATTGGAAAAAAACCAAAAAACGCGTCTCCCATAAAAACAGTATTTCCCTATATTTTCAATGAAAATAATTTCTCGCGGAGAATTCGAAAAACGAATGGAATAAATAAAAACGAAGAGTTGCCGTGGACAACAAAAAATCGCGTAAACTCTCACCGAATCTCTCAATTCATCAGATAAAATACTTTCCACTCCCGGTGCTCGCAACACATCCCCAGATAATTAAATTCTTCAATTTATGGTAGTCGTTACACCGCCAATTATTTCATCCGTACCCCATGCCACATGGCGAATTGAAGCCGCTGTTTCATCGTGGAGAACGACTAGACGTTGGAGAAAAGATTTTAATGGAGAATAATATCAGCGGTACGTAATGACGTGTAATAACGACCGCTGGTACACCAGAGTGGTAAAATTAAGGGATGGGTTGGACGATAGATACCAGAGGCGTGAATTCTGTCATAATTGGTGGTTTAATCAATTTATAGTTATTAATGCAATAACGCCAACATTCGAGTGCATTTGCATATTCATGGGGCAAAAGGCGACATCCCACCCACAGCCCATACCACCCACCACCCACCGCCCACCCCACCGCCCAGGGTAGCCAAGTTTTCCTGGGTTTCCGTTGCCAACGCAAACTAACTAGTCTATGTATTACATGTACCTCTCTCTCTCTTTTTTTTTCAACGCATTTTCCATCTGCATTATCTCCTCTCTTACCCAATTTTTCTGGAGTAGGAGACATTGTGTTGGTTCTGGGTAAACAACTGCGTTCATCATCCCTTAGAATCCAAGTTTATTGAAGAGTTATACCCCAAAGATACTATTAAGACATTCCTCTAGTGATCTCGATGGAATAACAAAGGAAAATGCAAATTTTTTTTGCAACTGTTGGAGAATGAAAAATTCATTGGAATTTTTAATTGAGTTTGAATTAAATTTCAATTAAAAATGGTCAGTTAATTTTTCATTTGTCGTGGAAATATTAATATATGAATAAGTAATGGAATATAAATATAAATATAAATATTGGACTAACTCTTTATGTTTTTGGTAAATCGGTGAATTAATGGAGGAATCGATTTTTCCCGGGTGATATTAATTCAGAATGACTCATAGAAAAAATGATAAAAATTTTTAAAAATAAAATAGAAGAATAGGGGTGTAATAAATAATAATAGGAGGGTTCTTCTTACTGGAATCATGATATATTCTGAAAAAACTTGAACACGAAGTCGCACTACCCCCATTTTGCTTGATCATCCCCCGAAGATTATTTTCCCATAATCCTGGGAGCCCCCATAACTCGCTGGGAATAACTTCCTCGAAATATCCCGTCTTCAATTTTTTTTTACGTTCAACTCATTTGCAAAAGGAAAAATCTCAAGGTGTAAAATTCAAATTTTCACGTAATAAAAAAATAGATCCCGGAAATAATGAAACTGTCCTCCCATAATCCCGGCAATTTCCTGGGTTTCATGTACCCATGTACATTCGCATACCGTAAAAACTTTCTCTCAAATTTTTTACTCATCCCCTCACCCATATCCGTACTATCGCATTATTGGCGTCGAGGGAGTCGCGAATACGAAAGAATGTGGGAAAAAAAGAAAAACGCTAGTATTTTTGAAAAAAAGTAATAGAACCTCATTGGGAGGTCTTGAAATTTTCTAACTAAAATATCTTTTGACATTTTCTCGTATATCGGCCCCTCGTCGCAATAATTCCGACGAGGAACCCAAGCGTATTTCCTTGAAGTCTGTTCCATCCATTTTCGAATTTCGTGTTATCAAATGCCATTTCTCGACAAGGTGGACATTTTCGAAAAAAAGTGATAAGACCTTACTTAGAGACCTTGAGATTCTCTAAATAAATAGTCTTTTGCCATTTTCTTGTGAGTGAGCCCCTCTTCGAGATAATTGGAGCAGAAACGGTGTATTTGGCTGAAGTATGTTTTACCAGTTTGTCAATTTCATTTCATCAATTGCCACTGGTCGACACATTGGATTGACACGGTCAATATCCGTACGAGTGTCGACCAAGCCCAGGAACACATTAGGAACAGACCCCACGGACGGGATGTGGACCTCCTCTTAGGTATTCTGTAACGAAACGAGAGAGGAAATGGGAGTGCTGCAGCTGTCGGAGGCCTCCCGGCGACCTATGACGATCTCAAAACCGTTCACGGAGTTGTCCCAGCCATTGCACATGTTGACACGTTACTGTGGCACATGTTATGTCCCTTCAAACCACGCTCCAGGCGGTTTCCCTTACCCTCGAACACCCCTTCATCCCCTCACCCCCTGCAGCTCGTTTATTTTTACTTCCCAGAAGAAAATAGACGTTTTACATATTTCCGACTTTGCCAAGTGCATCGTCCTCACTCATTCTCAGCTGTCAATCCTTAATTAATTCTCCTACATTCCTAGAATATTATCCACCACTTCCCGTAAAAAGTTTCACTTAATCTAATTTAATTTTCATTCACACTCTGCAAAAACTCTTTGAATAAAATGAATATCATTGGTATAATTAATAAATCATGATAGTTAATTAGATTCGGGAATTTCTTAGAGTCATTGACATTTATGCGATAAATGGCAAGAGTTGCACCGCGAAAGTCCGCGAGAGTAGCGGAATGAAAAAAAATCAATCCGCATCACTCCGGAACCCCAGAAATTGATCAACTGGAATTTAATTAATCCAATGCTCCACCTTCTGATTGTTCCAGTGCAATGAGAATTTTACTCACCAAACTTCCACGTCCCTGGATCGTAGACGAGAAGAAGGACGATGGTTACACGGCTCTTCATCTAGCCGCTCTCAACAATCACGTTGAAGTTGCCGAGTTACTGGCGAGAGTTGGCAAAGCCGACCTGGATCTCCAGAATGTCAATTTGCAGACTGCACTTCATCTTGCTGTTGAACGTCAGCACACACAGATTGTTCGAGTGAGTGAATTTTTATATTTCCCATCTCATAACGCAATTTCCATCATTTTTCCTTCTCAAAACATTTGCAGTTGTGGAAATAGAGGAATAATTCACTTTTCCATCAACCTAAAGTATTCTTATCTCTTTAAAAAAAAACTAAGTCGTTACCGCGGTGAGGAAAAAATTGAGTTTCAATTACAGATTTTTTCCAAGTCTCGTTTTGGAACAATATCTCGAAATCTAACAGAGATACAAAATTTTTTCTGAGAATCTATTTTGTAGAGTGAAAATAGATCTACCAAAAAGGTCTCCTCAATAGTATCGGTATCTCTCTTAGATTCCGTGCTATTCCTCAGGAATTGCAGTAGTCAAGAGTTTAAGAGTGCGAAATCGACTAATTGGGTTTTTTGCGAATATCTCAGGAACTAATAGGGATATCAAAATTTTCCTTAAGAGTTTTCCTGCAAAACGGAAGTAGCTCAACAAAAAAGGTCTTCACAAGAATGACACTATCTCTCATAGATTCCGAGATACGCCTGAAAAACTTGGCTACTAGCCACATCGACGCTGAATTCAATTTTTAATTAAAACCTAAACTTTATTAATCACCAGTTACTGGTACGTGAGGGTGCAAACGTTAATGTCGCTGATAAGGACGGTGACACCCCGTTACACGAGGCGCTGCGTCATCATACACTGTCGCAGCTGAGACAGTTGCAGGACGTACAAGACGTGGGACGACTGTTAATGGGTCTCGGTGCTCAGGGTCAGGATAAGAAAAGCAGTTCATTTATTGCATGTTTCTTGGCAGCTCACGGTGCTGACTTAGAGCTTAAGAACAAGAAGGGACAGACACCCCTCGATCTGTGTCCAGATCCCAATCTCTGCAAAACGTTGACCAATTGCCACAAGAATAAAGAGTCCCACGATATCGAGCCAGCTACACCGTCGGCAGCTATTGACGAGTGTCTCGTCTGCTCCGATGGAAAAAGAGATATGTTATTCAGTCCGTGTGGACACGTATCGTGCTGCAATGCCTGTGCACCGAGAGTCAAGAAGTGCCTCATTTGCAGAGAAAATGTCGCCTCCAGAATTAAGGTAGTGATTTTTTTTTTGTAATTATTGTAAAAATCCTGCCCAAAGCCTCATCATTCATGACTCAAACAAAAAGTGCAGAAGCCAGGATTTGAATTTGCAATCTTCAGATTACTAGATTACAATTTCACCCATTCAATCCCTTTGGGGCAAGCCTTCACCTGAATTAATACCGATACATTTAGTCATACATAATTTACTGGTCAAAATTCACGTGTACATTATAATCCCAATGATTTGTTAAATCAAAATTTAATCCTCTCCAGAATTTCCGGAAATTTCGGAAAATTCGAAATGCTCAAATTAGTCCAATTCGCACGCATAATAACGCGGATCTAAATGACAATCCATAAATTATTTTGATTGACAGATCGAGGAGTGCGTGGTGTGTTCCGACCGTAAAGCTGGAGTTCTATTCCGTCCATGTGGTCATATGTGTGCCTGCGAGAGTTGCGCAACATTGATGAAGAAGTGTGTACAGTGTCGTGTACAGATACAGCACATGGTACCACTGTCCGTCTGTTGCGGTGGAGGAGGTGATGTTACTTACATTAAGGGGCAAAATGCCTCAGGTATTAATGCGTAATTCCCAACCCCTAATCCTAGCATGTGGATTTTGGTTTATTCAAAAATTTAACCCCCCCACACACCACTAGGAAAATTTAAGTTATTCAGCGTGAGAGGGTGCGTGAATAATTTATCGTTTCTGGATTGCAGGCACTATTTCGGAAGTTAAAGCTGATGTTGAGGAGGATGTAGCACCACTGAATAATAGTGGTGGTGAGGCTGTATTAATGAATAATGGGAGTAGAGATACTTCGCACAGTGATATTCAAAAATTGCAACAGCAGCTGCAAGATATAAAAGAACAGGTAAATTAGGGGGGATGGGTCAAAATTCAGGTTTAAAAGGAAAACTAGAATCTGAGTTGAGAATTAAGCGGGGGGTAAAGGCGCGAGTAAATATAGATTAGAGAGAATATAAGTTATAGGTCAATTGTGGGTTAAAGGTGTGGGTTAAAGGTGTGGGTTAAAGGTGTGGGTTAAAGGTGTGGGTCAAAAATTGTGGGTTAAAATCTAGGCTTGAATCGAGGTAGGGGATTTAAAGGAAAGATATGAACGAATAGATAGAAAATATTTATTTCTAGTCGTAAAAGAGCTACAAATAAGAAAAAAATTTCGTCAATTTCCAGACAATGTGTCCAGTATGTCTGGACCGCCTGAAGAACATGATCTTCTTATGTGGCCATGGCACCTGCCAAATGTGCGGTGATCGCATGTCCGAGTGCCCCATATGCCGCAAAGCAGTCGACAAACGAATTCTCCTATATTAAATCCCAAAAAAAAGACTGTAAACGTAACAGTTACGCGACTCATCGAGTCGTTACGCACAGTTTAATTACCCTAGAGTTAATCACCGATCAAATTAGATCCTGATAACTGTTGATTTTTCCAAATTTTCAAAACAATTATTTTCCAAAAAAAAAAATACTCCCCAAAATTAAATCTTCCTCGATTAAAGTTAATCAAGAGTTGGCGACGTCTGACTCCAAAAAATCTCTTCCATCATTGTTTTTTTTTTTTTTTAATTTGTTACTTTATTAATTATACCTGCATTCCAGCAGTATTAATCGCGATTGATAAATATATACCGTGCATTGCAGATGATTTATACAGCTGTTATGAAACTGCGGATTACAAGGTATCTAAGTAGACTTTACATACCCGAAAAATAGAAAAATATTGCAATCTAGATTAATAATTAGCCGCGTAATCAGCATAATATTCCAACTAATTAAGACTCAATAAAACAACATTACTCAAATGTTGTATGAAAAATTATTTATTTGATCATGAGTTCGACTTATTTTTCATTAATACATGCAGACAATCGAACTGAATGACAAATCGATGAATAATTTTATATAAAAGAAAAATACATCCGATTATCTCTCAGCTTACCTTCTCCACACTATAAAGCAGATTTCTAAAGCTATTTAATTCCTTTTAAACTCATGTAATTGTTCACATCTCGTATAAAACTTCTCACACACTCCCAATAAACTTTCGTGTAATTCTAGATTAGACCGACAGTGAAGATAATGAGAAAAACAAAAGTATTCCAAATAATCTGAAATAAGATTGCTAAATAATTTACTATTGGTACGACGCAAAGACATGTGCGTAAGCATAATTCAATTTTCATTATTTATATTAAATGTTTAACTACATTAATTTAATAATCTATTAATTCAGGAGCGAAGAGGTAAAACGCTTCAAGTTGATTTGATGCACCTGAGTTTTTCCAATACTCGAGGGGAAATAGATGTGCAAAAATCGAGTTGAAATGTTTTTATCATGTATTTTGTATTCAAACACAACGATTAAGGCTTTTAGCTGTGGCGTGTTGTTAATTTTTATTCATTCATTCGATTTATTAATGATTCAATTAATGAACTCTCTGCGGCCCATCTCATTAGTTAGAGGAATTATAAGAAGAATACGAAATGCTTCTGCTATTGCACGTTTCATTCCTTTTTCACTGTTTTTTTTCTCTCGTTACATCAAATTTACAAGTTTGTTGAGCTATTTTCGAGTATTAAGATGACTTAAACTAAGTGATTAATCAATTAAATTGATTAATTGAGGATGAAAGTGGGGATATTCGAGGATTTGACCGTTGCGATTGATTTAAATGAACACAAATATGAACTCTGTTTATTAAAATAATTAATTAATAAGATGTTAACTGGCAAATCAATAAATTATGCAAGTGGAAAGATCTCTAAGTACTACATATTGTGGCATTGTTGATAGTAATTGTCAGCTGTCAAATCCTCTGGATATCACTTTTTTAGAAAATAAGGGAAAAAAATTGTAAAAATTTTTGTTCAATCTTCAATAACTCGGGATTGGCCGAGTGAAAATTGAAATGTCTAGTGTCATTTTGAAGGGTTTTTATCGCTCTTCGAGGTGACACCGGATTTTTAAAAATCGCATTGTTGATTCGAGGAATATTGAAGACTTAGAGGCGTGACTTTACGGTACCTTCTCCTAGGGCATTCATTCTAACTTCTGGTGTCCGAGGGCATCTGAATGCAGATGGGCCGCAAATGAATATTCCATGATATATTTATTTTCCCTCCTCTCAACACTCTGACGATGAGTTGAGGTCCGGTGGGGGTATTTTTTTACTCCGAGTTATGCGATCCAATTCTGCAGCTGCATCATTTCTCATCGCGGCTTTATCCACGGGTCCGCCGTCTGAGAATATTTAAATTCATTCAATTCAATTTTAAGAAATAGTTGCCTTTTAAATATCGAACGTGAAAATTTTATTTTCCACAATAATTCGTGTAAAATCAAATTTCCGTGACTAATGAATTTCTAATTGCCGATAATAATGGATTAATATTCATTCTCAAACGTGATTTGTTTCATTTGAATACTCTGCCTTTGACTATTTAACCAAATCAATTTAATATCGAACATTATCGGAATTTATTTCCCAGTCATTAATTCCACAAATTGATCACTGAAATAATTAATTGAAAATTAAATTCTGGTGGAATTTAGAGCGGTTAATCAATTTCCAATTGAACACAATAATAATTTGATATTCGAGCCATGAATAATAATAATTACATCAATATTGTTTTTGATGGAAAAAAAATGTAGAAATAGTAGTCGGGGGAATATGTAAGTGGTATTTATTCATCCTGAATTAATTGATTGACTGATTGATTGATCATCTGTATTTTTTAGATTTGTCCTGAATATTTACCAATTTTTACAGGACTTGTGCCAACACTGCCTGGTGTTCCTGGTGTGCCAGGACCCCCAGGAGATGCTCCACTCTTTTTATACAAAAGTGAATTAAAGAAATTGGCTAGAACACCCTCGCCTGCTGGTGTCGCCCCAGTCCCCTTAGGATCCAATTTCTTGTTGGGGGAGGGCACCTGAATAAAAATCATTAAGTCACTGTCGTCTACATTGAAAGTAACGAGAGTTAAATCACAATTATTAACAGATCATACCACATTTAGATTAGAACATGCTAGCAATGTTTTATTGTATTCATGAATTAACCAACACAAATGCCATCGTGAGTGCCATTAGATTGACAGCCTCATTGTCCCAGAGCTGAGAAAAAACAATTATCTGATAAAGCAATTAACAAATAATTATTTCCCCGAAGAAATCACAACTGAAAAACATAAACAAAAAAAAAATCCTCTTTTCGTGTAGATATCTCGTCAACTCGTGGTTTTAGAGGAAAAAGTGATAAAAAATTATACTTCGGGAATTCAATTTCCCAGAGAAAATCCTAATACAATTTTCCCCTAAAACCCCGGATTACGGAAAAATACACAGAAGTCTCAATGAACTTTTCACTGTGTGTTAATCAACTTCTCAACTCTTGAATTATTGATTAATTACGGCCCCAGAGTCTGGAATAATCAATGAGGCAATGCAATGAGGCAGTTAATGACAGAATTAATTATCCTAACGAATCAGATGATAAATGGGTGAATGAATTTAAAATTGAAAGTGGTGGAGACGAATAATGGTTTGCATTTTTTTGGCATTGATTTTTTGCAACATCGTACGCATGCTTTAATCCATGTGGGTACAACCTGCATGACTGGTCCAGAGCTTGCCTGGTTGCGTGTCGTAGGGGAACGCGTTGGATCCCTCATCCCTGAGAGTGTTGCCTGTTGTTTTGCGAGGAATGCCTGTTCGTCCTCAGCCTGAACCTCCACTTCCCTCGCAACACACTGCAGACAAATTAATTACCAAATGAATTATCAATCATGAAATCAATTAATCAAATTACTACGATGAAAAAAAATCCAATTCATTTGATAATTAATTCGTTCATTAAAATCATTTACTCATGTTACCTATAAAAATTGACAAAACAACTCATTTATATTTTATTTTCACCTTTCTGTTTGTTGGAGGTTGAGCGATGATGTCCCGATAGTAATCATCTGGCTTCATCGATTGGAGATTCTCATGGAGGATTCCAATCTTCTTCATATTATCCCAACCAGCAGGTCTGCATGAAAAAAAAAAAAGAAATCACTCCAATTAGAATATCTCCGAATCCATCGGAGATATCGAAATTTTTCCGAGGAACTTTTTTCCTAGATCGATAACCGCTCTACAAAAAAGTTCCCGAGAAAAATGTGAATATCTCGGTTAGATTCCGAGTTATCCCCGGAAAATGTGACATCGAAGTGTAAATCTCAAACTCACATAAGTACAGCGTCTTTCTCGACGACAAGAGCAGGTGTTCTAAATGGTAAAGAGTAAATCCTATGAGTAAGGTACTTATACAGCAAATCACAGTTCTTGTCCTCCTTGGCGGAGGTGTAAAACAATCCTGCTCCATACTGCAGGCAGAATCGCCTGATCCACTGCTGCATAAAATCAAAATGCTCGTCCTTGTAATCATGCTCTTTCTCGAGAGTGGACATGTAATCAGTTTTGGTGATGACAACGACAACGTCCAGTCCCAGATTAGTGGTGAGAACACCCTCTGGGAGAGGTAGATTGTCACTGTCATCGTCGAGATTGCGACTTGTACGCCGGAGGGGACTTCCTGGGTCAAGCTCGTCCCCAGGCTCCATGTAGTCCTGCCATTTTTTAACCAATCCCTGTCGACACTTTTGCCTCGTGTCGTTGTCCAGGGGGAGTCTGTCGATGTGATCCCCCAGGAGGGCTGCCCACGACTGCAACTGGTCCAGGAGGGCCCAGGGCGTCGTCATCGCTGCTACAAGCATTACCAGGGTGTGGGGAAAACGCTCGGGGCTCAGTGCGAATCGCAAAAGATTCGCGTGACCAGGATCACCATCCAACACCCACACTGATAATCTTGTTTGATCTGGAATTGAGGTAATCTCAGTAACCAAAGGGATGACGAGAAAATTTCGTAGAGATTTTTTGTGTGGAATTTAATTCTCTTTAAAAAATTCCTCTACCATTTGTCCGTCGATTCCAATGTTATGGAGATATGGACGGAATTCATAGAATTGGAATTTCTTTTGTTTTATTGGAGTAGTTTATTAAATCTAGATCCATCTCGATACCATTGGGTTGTATGAAAAAAATGTTATGAGAGAATTTTTCAGGGAATTAAATTCTCTACGAAAAATTTCTTATCGAATTTTACTCTAAAGTGGGTATTTCTCGAGCTAATTCGGGAAATAGAGGGAGAAAAAATGTTTGTTTGTGTTTACCATCTCTGTAGTCATCGCGAACGTCAATATAAGCAAACTCTAATCCCGATCCCTTCTTGGGATCCTCGACTCCCTGGAGTTTCGCAATAAGTGTTGTTTTACCACTTTCGTTATCTCCTGCAATATATAAACACAAATTTAGATCCCACGACCGACAAAACGAAGAAAGAAAGGTAAGGGAATGAAATTGTGACATTTGAATACGGTAATTTCCGAAGTTCTAATTTTTGTAACTAGATTCATGTTCACCGGTGGAACTAATTGTAATTAACTGGAGAAACTTCATTCGACTCCAGGAACTTCAAGAGCTCTGGACAAACTTCATAAGAATTTTTAGCCATTCATTTTAACAATTCAAAACTTGAACTTTTGCCAACTCTCGAACCGCTGCAGAAGTTTTGTCACAGTACTAGGTAAATTCACAGAAAAAGAAAAATGTTTTATATTAGCTAGAGCTACAGACACTTGTGTGTGGAAAAGTCGATGGAAATTCGTATAGATTTCGCTCAGAATTATGAACGCAAAAAAAAAATAAAAATCGGAATTAAGAATAAAAATATCGATCGCACAAAATTGATCGCGCGAATATCTCCTGGACAAACGATCCAATTTAATTCATTCAAAATTCATT
Organism: Fopius arisanus; assembly: GCF_000806365.1. Lineage (NCBI taxonomy): Eukaryota > Metazoa > Arthropoda > Insecta > Hymenoptera > Braconidae > Fopius > Fopius arisanus. The sequence continues at coordinate 231,201 of NW_011887854.1, forward strand.
TCAATTGTAGTTAAAGCCTCTAGATAATCAACTCAAGCCCTTAAAAATCGTCTCAGTCATTTCGCGAGAATCCCGCCGAATCCCCACCCGTCAGACTCGAGTCACAGGTAAAACATTCATATTCCACCGAAATCGTCCGGAAGAAATCCGATGACACATCTCCCCTCATAAAAATTCAATGCACATTCCCACAACACTCAACAATCACCTCCCACACTCTAACTGTAATTACCCAGAACTAGAACATTTTTGTTTGACGGTAATTTGTTGCTGCCACTGTTCTGCACTTCAGCCAAAATCGAGGACCTGCAATAAATCCAATAATTTTCATTAACAAAAATGATAAAAACAATCATCACCTCATGCAGTCATGCAGACGCATGCGAAAAAAGGGAATTAAGAAGCGACGAATTATTCACATCGGGGTAAGAGGCGGCTTAAAATATTCGAGTTATACATAATTTATTTAGAACTCTTCAGTGAAACGTACCACAGATTGTCTTTATTGTCGACCTCCTCTCTTTTTTTGAGCTGAAATCCATTGGTCTGCGACATAGTTTCAATCACTGTCGCTGCCATTATCCATCTGACAGCATGAACTACTCAGAATCGATCTTCAGGTATCGATTGCTGAGCGGTCGGGTGCGGCTCACAGCTGACTTCAGGTAAAACTCATACATCCCAAAAAATATCTAAAAAATCCCTCATAAATAATTGTCCTTCTCCATTAACAAATAACCCCCCCATTTCCAATTATTCCCATAACCAATCCTTTAAATACATTTTAGACATTTGAAAATAAAAATTGAAATTCATTTTTCATATTTCGAAATCCCCAATGACAATTCGTGAGCAGTTTCATAATCTAGATTTTAATGGTTTATTTATAATTGTTAGCTGGTGTCTTGGTATTTATTAATTAAGTCTGGATTTTATTTTTAGGTTTTCAAGGAGAGGGATAAGAGAGATTCCTCTCATGCCGGAGACTTCAGTTTTAATTCGAGACGACAGATAGAACTACTAGGAATTTTCTATACACCAGAGAGTATGGAGTAAAGTAGAGGCTCAATTCTGGGAATTTGAGTGACCCCACCGACATCGTAGTACCTCACCTAAAGACGAGAGGGCGCCACATGCAATGTTGGGGTGTCTGCCCGGTCGGCGGACTCGGTAACTGCCGCAGTAGCAGTTCGGCTGTCAGAGGGACCAGTCGACGACGAGTGAAGTGGTATTTTCTGCGTTACTAAATTGACGCCCTCTCTCTCTTCGGGTGAGGCACTACAATGCCGGTGGGGTCACTCAAACCCCCAGAATTGCGCCTCTATTTTAGTCAATCCTCTTCGGTGTACGTTATTATTTTGCCAGTGAAGTGATCGCAACTGCACGTGGAGTGATTGCCGAGTGATTTGTGAGTGATTTGTGAGTGATTTGTGAGTGCTTTTACGAGAATTAATCCACGCATTTGTTAAACAAACTCCTGGGGCACGTGTTCAAGATGAATGAAGGTATTTTCAATTTTATTTTTACTCAATTACACGCGGGATTAATAAGTCGTTGACAATTCGAGGTTAGAAGATGGAATAAAAATTATTTCGACTGCATAACACATGATTTCTATTAGATTATTAATTTTATCACTAAATAACAATTACAAAAAATTATTCTTGTGTAAAAAATATTTTTATTGAGGACGCTTCACCAAATTAGAGGTTAAATATCCAATCGGTATTTAAGTTGATGAAATAATTATTGAATAATCCGAAAAAAATTAATTATCTCGTAATAATAAATAATGTTATCACTATTAATGTTATAATTTTTCGTATAACTGCAATAATAAAAAAAATACGAGAATAGTTTCTGGGACTGAATATTATAATCTAGTAATGAAGTAATGAATTGAATAAAAAATAAGAGTCATAAGTGATTTGACTCCTGAATTCCTCGTCTCGGATTCCATAAATTCCAGACGAGAATCCGAAACCATCAAGACGTCCCCCGAAGAATCCCGTGAATAAACAGAAACTAGCACGTCACCGTCGAGGAGATGGACTCCAGTTGCGACGAGGGGCGACCTCAATAAAAAACAAAACTCTTTTAAAAAAGCTGCGACAGCGAGAGAAAGCGATAGAAAGAGCAGCTGAACAGGCAGCAAGAGCTGAACTACTGCTGACAGAAGAGTCAGGCCACCTAGAGGCTGACATCGGCGAGCACACGACTCAGTACAATCAAAGGGAAATCGCTGAGAACGTCGATATCACCAGTGCCTCCAAGCACTTCAGGTTGAACCTGGATTTTGGTGCTTATACCCACAACTACACGAGAAATGGAAGACACCTGTTGCTCGGAGGTAGAATGGGACACGTCGCAGCGTTCGACTGGGTGACGAAGAAACTCTCCTGCGAGATGAACGTCATGGAGTCAGTTCACGCCGTATCGTGGCTACACCTGGAGACGATGTTCGCCGTTGCCCAGAAGAACTGGGTGCACATCTACGACAATCAGGGAATTGAAATTCACTGTTTGAAGAGAATGAATGGAGTTACGAGACTGGAATTTCTTCCTTATCACTTTCTTCTGGCATCTGGGAGCTACGAGGGATGCCTCACCTGGTTAGACGTCTCCATTGGACAGATAATCTCCAGATTTGATTCCAAATTGGGGAGAATAGCTGTTATGACACAGAATCCGGGTAATGCAGTCCTCTGTATTGGGAATTCGAAGGGTGTTGTCTCCATGTGGGCCCCCAGGTCCAAGGATCCTCTGGCTAAGATGTTGTGTCATCGTCAGGGGATCAGTTCCGTCGCTGTTCATCCGCATGGAACGTACATGGCCACTAGCTGCCCTGACAGAACCGTCAAGACCTGGGACGTCAGGCAACTCTCTGGTCCTGTCCACAATCTCGTTCTGAGATCACCTGTTAATAATTTAGTTTACAGTCAGAAGGGCCTTCTCGCTGCATCTTCAGGGAATTGTGTCGAGATTTTCAGGTTTGTTTATCAATTTAGTACTCCCTTCTCTCCAATCTAATTAATTAATTCATTGATTCATAAAATTATGATCTTGTTGGATTCACAGGGATTCCGGAGACACCATGAAGCCTTACCTTCGTCACAAAGAGACCTGGGGCATTTCGTCCCTTCAATTCTGCCCATTCGAGGACGTCTTGGGTGTCAGCACAGCCAAGGGATTCATCTCGGTTCTAGTCCCCGGAAGTGGTGAACCGAATTTCGATGCCCTCGAGCTCAATCCCTTCCAGACGAAGAGCCAGAGGCGAGAGGCCGAGGTCAAGGCCCTTCTCGATAAAATTCAGCCTGAATTAATTACCCTGGATCCTGGAGCTGTGGCCGAAGTCGATGTACCAACTCTCAAGGACAAAGTCGAGGCCAAGAAGAAGCTTTTGGTAAGTTTATACAATCCCTCAATTGTTTTCTATTGCAACATTTTTTTGGAGAACAAATTTTGAATAATTCTTCTTTTTTTTTGTGATCAGTTCATCAAACCTCAGGCGATAGACTTCAAGCCCAGGAGAACTAAAGCCAAGGGCAAAGGTGGCACCGCGAAAATCGTAAAAACCAAGAAAATATTGAAGGAATTGAAACGAAAAGTAAGTGGAACTATTATTTTTATTATTAATTAGTAAATTATTAGTTGAGGGTTTTGGGGATTTACTTTTGGATTTAAAAAATTGCAGGAAGCTGCTGAGACGATACGACAAGTATCCGAGGAAAAGGCGAAGAAGAAAAAACCAGTGAATAATAAAGATTTTGGTGCACTGAATCGATTTCTCCCGAAATCGAGCTAAAACTATAATTTTTCATGTACAATAATCCTGAACAGACGAGCGAATAAAAAATTAACAATCAAGTGGAAATCCAAAATTAAATCCATGAACTTCTTGGGTTTTTAATGTTATTGATATATTATTATTTATTTATCTTCTTTCACGAGATGTGCATTAAAATCCTTACGTTCATGATTTTGATTGGCATTTTTTAATTGCGGGTGATTGTTGGCCGGAAAACGTGAGTAATTCTTTGAGGAAAATAGTGAATTGTGGAAAAAGTGAGGGTTTTGCCTGCGGGAAGTTGATGATAACGCGGAGGCTGTCGTCATTTCTACGGGATCGAGAGAGGAAGTAAGTGGTTCAGAAGTTTTTTCGAGAGTTAAGTGTCGAGTTCATTTGCAAGAAATATATTTTTTTTTAAATGGTGGATTTTGAGCGTGAGTATTTTTGGGTCTCTCGGGGGTAATTTCAGAGTTTTATCGAGACTTTAATTGCAGATAAACCACTCGAGCATGACCCGGCGTTCGAGGGGCCGATGAAGAGGCGCTCCTGCACGGATCTTACCTGTCTCGTCATATTTTTATTGTTTATTGTCGTCTGGTTCAGCCTCGGAATTTATGGTATGCAACAATATTTTATTTATCATTTATTTCATTTACTCAATTCAATTATTTTATTGATTTTCTAAATTCACAAGTGAATTGTCTCTGAATTTCCAATCGTCATTTTACATTAACAAAATTTATTCATTAAATAAAAAAATCATTTATTAATTATTTCAGCGTTATCCTCCGGGAATGTTAAACGCCTCCTAGCTCCGACGGATAGTTCAGGCCGGAAATGCGGACTGGACGCGGATGTCGCCGACAAGCCCTTCCTCTTTTTCTTCGACCTGACGACCTGCGATCTCGATGAAAACCGTTGTGACACGCCTCAAGTTTGTCTGGAAAAATGCCCGGACACCAACTGGCGGTTCGACACCGACCAACCCCTGGAGGAGATCAGGAAGAAGATCATATGCCGACCTGGGGTGAACGTCACCCACAAAAGTGTTCTGGAAATCGAGGCACTCATAAACGTCACAGCCTGCGCTCCCATGTACTTCAAGGGAAAGTCCATCGTCCACAGGTGCTTTCCCCTGGACTTGGGCACCGGTTTCATCGACGACGTCATCATCGAGAAGATCAAGAAGTCCGAGACCATCATCAAGACACTGGCCTACGCCCAGGGAGTCTTCGATAAAGTCAAATCTTCTTCGTAAGTTTTTTCAATTTTCCTCTTTCCTTTTTACATTAACTCAAATTTTCAATTCTTTCCAAAAATAATTTTCAACATCGAGGATTCCCCGATTTACGAAATAGAGAATTCGACCCAATTCTTTCTTTTGGTACAACTTTTTCTATTTATTCCCCCATAATTATTTTATTTAAACATTTGGACTTGTGATGACTTAGTGATTTTATGTCCCCAGTGGATCGGTCATGGGGATAATTGTCGGTGGTGCAGTGATGTGCATAATCTACATGTTAATCCTGAGATGGTTAGCAGTTCCTGTGGTCTGTGTGACAATTATAGCAGTCTGCGGACTGCTGATTTGTCTGGCCTGCCTGAGCTATCAGTCATACGCCAAGACATCCTCTGCACTTTGGTTGATAACCATGATCATCCTCATTTGTACTGTTCTGGTGATAATAATAGTTACTGTCTGCATGTGGAGCAAGGTTTACCTCGCCTGTCAGCTCATCAAAGAGGCCAGCAAGTAATTATTATCGATTACTATTGAGTTCACATTTGGAATTCGTATCCTAATTTCATTGTTTTCAGGGCCATCATGTCAGTCCTCAGCAGTATTTTCTTTCCGATCATCCCGTGGCTGTTCCAGATCGCTCTTCTCTTCTACTTCTTCTACATCGTCTTCCTCTTCATGTCCATCAAACGACAGACGTTCGCCATTGAGCACTCGCCAAATGGCTTCCCTGACGACTGCAAATGCCAAAACTTCAATTACACAGTGAAAAGTTCCTGTGACCCCGAGATATTCAACTCCAAATGCGAGGAAAATGGCGGCATCTGCGTGTCGACTGTTTGCCGACTTCAGAAGGAGAATAGCCCATCTGCCATCGGCTTGGCTTATTTTATTCACATCGTCGGTGGCATCTGGATTTGCATCTTCCTCTCAGCTATCGGCGACATGACTCTCGCTGGAACATTCGCCTCGTGGTACTGGACAATTAATAAGCATGATGTATCATTTTTCACGGTCTCGGAAAGTCTTTGGAGAACGGTGAGGTAAGAATGCAAAATTTATTCTTTTCATTCTTATTTTCTCTCATCATTAACTCTCACAAAAATTCTTAAGGTTCTTTTATTTTTCGTTTCGATATTTAGGTACCACCCAGGAACCGTTGCCTTCGGCTCTTTCTTGTTAACGATCTGCCGACTCTTCCGACTGTTAATAGACATCCTGGAGGGCCTGTCTGAGGATAATTCTGGAGACTGCTGCACCGGCTTCGTCCGCTGTATCGTCCCCTGCCTCCTAGCACTCCTCGAAAGATTCGTCAAATTCATGACTGGAAACGCTTACATCATCTGTGCGATCTATGGAAAGGGCCTCTGCGATTCAGCTGGTGAGGCCCTAAGTCTCATCATGAGAAATCTCGCCCGGACGACGATTTTGAATAAAGTCGTCGGCTGGGTACTCCTCGGAGGAAAGGTCCTGGTGACTTGTGCAATGGTTGCGATAGCCTGGGCTCATTACAAAAGTCAAGACGATCAATTCTGGTGGGCACCAACTGTTCTCGTCGGCGTCGGGACATTTATCGTCGCCTCTGTATTCTTCAGCGTTCATTCCATGGCTGTCGACACAATTTTCCTGTGCTTCCTCGAGGACTCGGAGAGAAACGACGGCACCGAGGAGCGGCCGTACTACATGTCGAGGGGCATCGCTAAATTATTGACTAAAACGTAAACCCTTTAATTACACCAAACCGTAATTTTCTCATAATTCGTATAATCGATTTTTACGAGATTGACGTGAATTTTTCGTTGAGGATTTATTTCAATGTAAATAATCTCATCGATTTTACGCTCAATTGTCTGTTTTGTATTGCCCATAGAATTCATTTGTAGTTGATAATAACACGGTCTTACAACCAAAGACTTTTTCTTGTCATGCAGGTTAGAATAATGAAAAAAATCTGTCAGTTATAAATATGTAATTGATTACTGTCAAAGTGTTTCTACTTCCGAGATAAAGAAGAAAAAACTGTCTTCCTTTTACTTTTAATTAATCTTCCCCTTGAGCACGAGGAGAATTGTCGGGAAGAATGACTAAGTTGTGTGTAGATTATAGAAATAGATAAACTTAATCATTTCGCTTTAATGATAAGATAAAGTCATCGATCTGGCATTGGTTTACGACGACAGATAACAAAAAAGAGTCTGTTGTCATTTTTACGATGAGGGCCGGGCGTGAAACTCGTGGAATTGATCGGTAATTTTGGTGGACCAGTTATTAGTTTTGTGTGCTGATTAAATTGAAAAATGGTGGTGTATGACGGTGAGTATTTTCTCGATCCCGACGAATTAGTCGAGACTGTGATATTTATCTAGTGATTAAATTACAGATAAACCTCTGCAGCATGATCCGGAGTTTAAGGGCCCCCTGAAGAACCGCTCGTGCACAGATATTCCCTGTCTTTTGATTTTCGTTGCATTTATCACCTGTTGGATCGCCGTAGGAATCTTTGGTAAGTAAAAAAAAATTCCAAAATTTCGACGCTCAATAATTCGACACCGAGTGATTTTCGGAAAAAACGTCATAAACCATTTTTCGTGGAGAATTTTCTCGGCTGCAAAAATGATCTTATCACGTTTTTTCCTCAGATGGTTAATTTCGGAGATAATCGCAAATATTGAGCGATTTTTTTGATATTACTTAATTGCAACGATATTAATTGTTTTTCGTAATCAATCCCTCAAGCTGTATCATCGGGGGATATCGAGACACTCTTGGCACCGACGGATAGTGAAGGCAGGAAGTGCGGAGTGGATTCGGATGTCTCAAACAAATCGTACCTCTTCTTCTTCGACCTGACCAAGTGCGACATTACGAAGAAAAAATGTTTCACGCCTCAAGTCTGCGTGGAAAAATGCCCGAGCGAATTCTGGATTGCCAGTGCAACAGATTCGATAGAGAACGTCCGTCGGAAAATCATCTGCAAGCCGGGGGTAAATCTGGCGAATAAAGATTACAAAGACATCGTCGCACTCATTCGCGTCGAGGCATGCGCTGCGATGGAATTCCAGAGCAAAGCCATCGTCCATAGGTGCGTTCCTGTGAACTTTTTGACAAACGACAAAATCGGGGAATTGATTAAAGGAAAATTGAAAGAAGCCGAGGAGATCATCGGGTACATGGCCTTCGCCCAAGGGATCTTCGATAAATTCCTGTCATCCTAGTGAGTTTTTACAATTTCTTCTCAATTTTCAAACCTGATCTCAACCGATCTTAACATTTTGTATTTTTAACTCTCAAGGAAACGGGTGCGCGAATAATTTCTCAATATTTCGAAAAACTTCTTTATTTCAGAGAAAATATTTTCGTACATTTATTTACAGTAATTCATTGATTTAAGGGATAAGTATAAGCGACTTGAAAAATTGTGGACATTTTTTTTTTCAGTGGATCAGTACTTGGAATAGTTTGCGGTGGAGCTCTCATCTGTATAATCTACATATTCTTGCTGAAATGGCTGGCGATGCCCTGCATCCTCGTCGCGATTGTCGGAGTTTGCGGATTATTCGGATACCTAGGATACCTGAGTTATCAATCGTACTCGGAGACGGATTCATCGGTTTGGCTGACAATAACGATTATCCTGGGATCCGTCGCTGGAATTATAGCATTGCTGACATTGTGCCTGTGGCAGAGGATTTATCTCGCGTGTCAGCTCATCAAGGAGGCGAGCAAGTAAGTTGCATTCGTTCGAGCGATTAACAGCCAAGAAAATCTTACCGATTTTTATTTTTTTTAATCAGGGCGGTGATGTCTACCCTCTGCAGTCTCTTCTTCCCGATTCTTCCGTGGATCACCCACGTTCTGGTCCTCGTATACTTCTTCTACATCGGTTTTCTCCTGATATCGATCGGCAACCAAAAGTTCGCCATCGAGAAACCATCGAACGTTACAACCGACAACTGCATTTGCCCATCATATCTCAATTACAACATCGGCAGCCCCTGCGATCCGGAAATATTCAACTCCCGATGCAGAGAGAACGGAGAAATGTGCGTATCAAGAGTGTGTCATCTCCAGACAGTGGAGAGTCCCCCTCACATAATCTGGATGTACTTCGTCCACATAATTGGAGGTCTCTGGATGTATTTCTTCATTTCCGCCCTCGGAGAGATGGCACTCGCTGCAACCTTTGCCACTTGGTACTGGACAATGAACAAAAATGATGTTCCATTCTTCACAGTCACTGTCAGCCTCTGGAGAACGATTAGGTGAGGAAATAATTAAAGAAAACCCCGGGGTGAGGTTGATAATAATAATACCAATAATGATGTTTGATGCATTTTTATTTAGCAAATTGCATTTAAAGAACGAGACAATTTGATTTTACATATTATATTAATTAGTATTATAGTCTGACAATAATTATCTTCTTTTAATTGCTTGGAAATTTTGATTGCAGGTATCATTTGGGGACAGTTGCATTCGGTTCATTCCTGATAACAATCTGTCGTTTTCTGCGACTCCTGCTGGAGTACATTCACCGCCAGGCCTCGGCACAGGGTGGCGATCTCCTGGGGGGCTGTGCGAAGTTCATTTACCGATTTCTCCAGTGCTTCCTGGCCCTGCTGGAGAGATTCCTGAAGTTCATGAATGGAAACGCGTACATCGTCTGCGCGATCTATGGAAAGGGATTGTGCGCCTCCGCTGGAGATGCCCTCAGTCTCCTGATGAGAAATATATTGAGAGTTGTGGTTCTTAATAAAATCGTCGACTGGCTGCTCTTCGCGGGGAAGATCCTCGTCACCTGCACGATGATGGCCATCTCCTGGTGGTACTATAAGGAGAAAGAAGGAGACGACGAGTTCTTCTGGGTACCAACACTTCTCGTCGGCCTCGGGTCTTATCTCGTCGCGTCTGTATTCTTCAGCGTTCACGCCATCGCCGTCGACACAATTTTTCTCTGCTGCTTGGAGGACTCCGAGAGACACGACGGATCCGCCGAAAAACCGTACTACATGAGCCGCAAAGTAGCAAAATTATTAAATTTGCGCTGATTATTGTAAAATTATTGTAAAATTGGGTCAATAAAAATGAATACAAAATCAAAATATCTTGTTCAATAACATTTATTTATACCTTCTCTACAATTTTGAGCAATATTGGAGTCCAAAATATGCAGTTCCAGATGACCTTGTGCAGACAGAAAAATGCAAATATCTCGGCTCCTATGGGTCGTAGAGCAAAATCCTTGAAATTTGGACCCCCCCTAGACTCTTCACCCCCGCCTGGAATAC